>NC_059294.1:1885000-1897500 GCF_017591435.1 Portunus trituberculatus | reverse complement strand
GGTGACAGGACAGAACCCTGAGGAACACCACTGTTAATAGATTCAAAAGAAAAGAGACCGTCTACCACGGCTGTAAAAGAACGGTTGGAAAGAAAACTTGAAACAAAGTTGCAGAGAGAAGGATAGAAACCGTAGGAGGGCAATTTTGAAATCGAAGCTTTGTGCCATACTCTGTCAAAAGCTTTTGATATGTCTAATGTAACATCAAAAGTTTCACCGAAATCTCTAAAAGAGCGTGACCAAGACTCAGTAAGGAAAGCCAGATAGATCACTAGTAGATCGACCTTGACGGAAACCATATTGTCGATCAGAGAGAAGATTGTGAAGTGACATGTTTGAGAATCTTCCTGTTGAGGATAGATTAAAAACTTTAAACAAGCAAGAAATTAAAGCTATAGTACGGTAGTTTGAGGAATTAGAACGGTTACCTTTTTTTTAGGACAGGCTTAATGTATGCAATCTTGCAAGCACAGAAGCACAGTTTTTGAGAAAAATAGATGGAATCCCATCAGGTCCATAATTCTTCCGAGGGTTTAGCTCAGCGATGGTATGGAAAACATCATTATGCAGAACTTTGATAGAATGCATGAAATATCAGAAGGAGGAAGAGAGGGAGGAACAAGCCCAGAATCATATATAGGTATATAAATAAATAAATAAATATATATATATATATATATATATATATATATATATATATATATATATATATATATATATATATATATATATATATATATAGATAGATAGATAGATAGATAGATAGATAGATAGATAGATAGATAAATAGATAGATATATAGATAGATGGATGGAGAAAGAGATGTGTGTGTGTGTGTGTGTGTGTGTGTGTGTGTGTGTGTGTGTGTGTGTGTGTGTGTGTGCAGGAAGTGGATGAGCCTAAAACACCCCCTGACGTCACTCACCTTTTGCCTCGTCGCAGACACAGCAAATATCACTCTCATAACCAATGAAGAAACCATTACAACATTCAATGTTACAATCGCAGCAGCAGCAGCAACAGTTGCTGTCACAGTTACAACAACAACAGTTGCCACAGTCAGTATCAAGGATGTCACCCATCTCTGTGCCACGTGTGACTGCGACAAAGTTGAAAAAACAGGCTTATAAGTATCCAATCGTGCAGCGACTCCCAGCCGGGGATTGGACAAAATGAGTTGCCATGTCTTCTTTGTGATGAAAGTCACGTCCAATAACACGGTAAAATTCCACTTCAGAAAAATAACTTAAGTTGGATCAGGAATAGTTTAGATATAAAAGATGGATTCTGTTCTATTCGTCTCGTTTTCTAAACAAATATACATACCGTATGGTGCCATAAGCTCTTTCTTCTCTTTAATATTTCTTAATGCCAAACACTTCAGTAATTCTATTTTGTTATCAGTAAAGGAAACACAAAAAAGTCAAATGCTGTCGCCTCAATGCTATTAGAAGGTGATAAGAGATAAACATTATCATCATACCTTGAACAAAAAAGAGGAGTCTGATAGGTATATATTAGTAGATTGGGTTACGTGAAAAAAACAACAACCTGTTTTGAAATATTAATATCTTTACTTCCGGTCATTTGAAGGAACAAACAACAAAGAGAGAGAGAGAGAGAGAGAGAGAGAGAGAGAGAGACTATGGGGTAAGGTCCATACCGGTGATATACAGGTACGAGTATCAAACATAAGATTGGGGAATTCCTGCCTCTGTTAATGTTTTGTCTCTGTAGATAAGACTAATACGCTTTGGTGTACATTTTAATTGCTCTCAAGATACACTTGTATGTTGGTGTATGCCTCACTCATTTCCGGCCAAGGTTCTCTCTCTCTCTCTCTCTCTCTCTCTCTCTCTCTCTCTCTCTCTCTCTCTCTCTCTCTCTCTCTCTCTCTCTCTCTCTCTCTCTCTCTCTCTCTCTCTCTCTCTCTCTCTCTCTCTCTCTCTCTCTCTCTCTCTCTCTCTCTCTCTCATCTCTGGTACATGTAGTTTGACGCTTAAAAAAATCACCGATGCAAGAAGCCAACGGTGAAAGTATCTCAGTATTCATAATTTCTACAGTGCTTGTTATTGTGGAAGTGTATGGCGTCACTTGAAGTCTCGTGAATGCCTTTTGTTTTATGTTTTTTTCATCCTTTCATTTGTTCGTTTGTGTGAAGAAGACAGACTAAAGACAAAAAATAATTGATTGCCTAAAAATGAAAAACAAAAACAAAAAAACAATAAAGAAGAGTTTCCACAAGTTAACCTACCACAGTATCTTAAACTCCTTTCCTGAAGGAAAGGAGTTTAAGATACTGTGATAGGTAAACTTGTGCTACAGGGTTTCTGGTAACAAATGACATGAAAAACATATGTGGGACAAAGAAGACAACAAAGGTGACGTAAGCAAGATTCCAAGATCAGCAATCAATATATAGCAAGAAATAAAGAATTCAAGATTGTTAAACCTAGAAAAAGAGATGGGATGAAATTAACTCTCAAATAGAGTAGTAAATGAGTGATTGACTCAATAATCAGGTTGTTGTTGCTGAGTCATTAAGGAAGTTTAAAATAAGATTAGACAAATTTGTAGATGGGGACGATAGAGAAAATAGCGAATAGGTAGGTAAGTTTCGTACTGGGGATGCCACGTGTAGGCTTCTAGCAACAACTTTGTTATTTTCTTATGTTGTTAGATTTCACACAACTCCATGCAAACTCTGGTATACATTTGCCTTTGATGCAGATGATACACTGCAGAACCTTATGACCACGATGTTGCGATACTTAACATTTTTGATTAGTCAATCAATTAGTCATACTGCAATTTTTTTTCTTTTATATGTAATAGGGGAAAGTTGCCCAAGGGCAACAGAAAGAGCAAAAAAAGGCCCACTTAGTTGCCATGAAACCTTTGATAGTCCTCTGCCTTGTCTTATACGTAAGTAATACTTAGAAAATTTTCATGGGTGCTTTGTGGTCTCGTGATGTAAACTGTATTATTTTAAGTTATTTTTGTGGTCCTTTGCATGTAGTGATCACTGAATTAGTGGTATAGTACGTAATGTTATGATGTTACAGGTGTTATATGGGTAACTTGTTCGTGTGCTAAATGTCATGATATGAGTAACTGAGGAAGTAAGGAAGCTGTAATTGGAGTTGAGTATAGAGTACAGTAAGGAAGATTATTTTGATGTTTTAATATTGCTTTTGTGTCTAGTTATTGCGCTTGCTTATGTGCTATACAATAAATATAGTTAGTTTTGAGCTGCGTTTGTGAGTATCCCACGGAAGAATCTATTAGCCCTGGACCTTGCAGGACTTAGGTACAATAACGGAGTATTAAAGGTAAGCAGCTCTATGTGGTAGCCTGCAGAGGGCCGGTTATGACAAAATTTTAAGAGGTAATCGAACTTAATGACATGAGTTCTTTTAAAGAAACAGAATATATATATATATATATATATATATATATATATATATATATATATATATATATATATATATATTTTTTTTATGTAAGAGGGGAGAACTGACAAAGGGCAACAAAAAGCACTCAGTCTCCAGTTTCCTCACAGAGCCGATAGAATTTGCCAAAGGACAGGAATAACTGTCTTGAAACCTCTCTCTTAAATGAAGTCAAGTCATAGGAAGTTGAAAATATAGAGACAGGCAAGAAGTTTACCAGAGAAAGATATGAGAGATTGAGAGTACTGGTTAACTCTTGCAATAGCTAGTTGAACAGAAGAGCGGTGAGAGAAAGAAGACAGCCTTGTACAGCGAGGCTGCATTCCGTGGGAAGGGGGGAGATGGGGGAGTTACAGTTAGGAGGAAAATTTTTCCTGCTACACCGGGCCTGAGGAGACCTTACTTCTGTGCATCTTGGTGTACTCTCTCTCTCTCTCTCTCTCTCTCTCTCTCTCTCTCTCTCTCTCTCTCTCTCTCTCTCTCTCTCTCTCTCTCTCTCTCTCTCTCTCACACACACACACACACACACACACACACACACGCCCGGTACCTCAGTGGTTAGAACGCTGGCTTCACAAGCCAGAGGACCGGGGTTCGATTCCCCAGCCGGGTAGAAATATTTGGGTGTGTCTCCTTTCACGTGTAGCCCCTGTTCACCTAGCAGTGAGTAGGTACGGGATGTAAATCGAGGAGTTGTGACCTTGTTGTCCCGGTGTGTGGTGTGTGCCTGATCTCAGGCCTATTCGAAGATCGGAAATAATGAGCTCTGAGCTCGTTCCGTAGGGTAACATCTGGCTGTCTCGTCAGAGACTGCAGCAGATCAAACAGTGAAACACACACACACACACACACACACACACACACACACACACACACACACACACACACATTGTTACGCCCGGTAACTCAGTGGTTAGAGCGCTGGCTTCACAAGCCAGATTCCCCGGCCGGGTGGAGATATTTGGGTGTCTCCTTTCACGTGTAGCCCCTTTTCATCTAGCAGTGAGTAGGTACGGGATGTAAATCGAGGAGTTGTGACCTTGTTGTCCCGGTGTGTGGTGTGTGCCTGGTCTCAGGCCTATGAGAAGATCGGAAATAATAAGCTCTGAGTTCGTTCCGTAGGGTAACGTCTGGCTGTCTCGTCAGAGACTGCAGCAGATCAAACAAACAGTGAAACACACACACACGAAACTCGTTTCATGTTACTTAAAGAAAACAAAGTTCAGATCTGATAGATTTGGATAAACTGTTATGAATAACATGCAATATGACAATAGAAAAATACAATTTAATAATACAATGAAAGCTGTCAGATAATTTCTTCACTCATATTATGTTACGAATACAAACACATATGATTATCTCCATTATTGTTTGACCGAAGGTTCTGGAGGTGAGACGCTAGAAAAATAACAAAGAAAACTTGACATGGGACAGATGAGGATCAAGGCGTGGCGTTCCTCAAGAAGAATCACCGTCGGTGTTTGACAAAGGTGTGGCCCCTGGCTGGCTGGTGACCACCTCCTCTTGGTCAGTTTCTTTCTCTACTTTCTTCTTCTTGTTTCTCCGATCATCATCAATTATATCTGAAAATAAAGTATTTGACTTGTGACTCGTTACATTTGCTTAATCTTTACGTTGTGGAATGGCACTGAAACGAATGGCATGTCCTGTTTGAAAAATCTCCTTCACTAACGAAAGGAAATAAAAAAAGGTAATATGAAAAATGGAAACTGGTAATAGTTTGAATACATCCTGATTGGCCGTTTAATCTCAGGCCAATGTTTCTATTAAGCTGTTGGTAATATTTTACCAACTTTAAAACTCTTTGTAGATACATAAAAAAATTTATTACAGCTTTTCCCAATTACAAAATATAGATTGTTTTTGGTAATAACTGAAATCATTGAATGAGGGACGTCTGAGAAGAAGCAGTGCAGGTTTGTGATAATTTGCTGCTCATCTGTTGCTATACTAGAACTCATCCGTAGCTACCCACAAGGTGTGGCTCCTCTTGGGTGCGACGTTGCCACTACTATACCAGTACCTTCTTCAAAGAAAACGGAGTGATGATCGTTCTCTACTTCATTAAAAGAAGTCAGAAGAGACCCAAATACCTATGCAGCTCTATATTACATTAAATGCAATAAAGATTCTGGTTATATACATGAAAATGAGACAAGTAATTTACATGTTTATCAAATAAGTGCACATACGAGTAGAAACACAGAGTAATATATTGAGTGGTTCCTTGCTTGAGTTAATGGTAATAGATAGATAGATAGATAGATAGGTAGCTATCCTATATAAAGATATAATATCACAGAGGTGATGACTGCCATCCGGCATCTACGATATAGGTTTCTCAGAATTGGGTGGTATTTCGCCACCAGCACCAGAATCGACCCTCATAAGTACGAATTCCAGCCCCATCTTGGACATTGAACATTGGTTATCTGTCCAACACCGATGTTATGTTGCTGTCAGTTGGATGAAGTGATCATATTACTTTCCTAGAACGCATTATATTTTTCTCAGTAATTATAGAAAACCCCTTAATGTAAAAAAATCAGCAAGGTCTGGGAGCACCTAGCGTCCTCAAGTCAAGCGAAATGTTTGTACAGTATATCACCCACCTCCCGTGTCGCTCACGCAGAACCAGCAGCAGAAATGGCCACCATCACAACAGTCGCAATCACAGTCGCCACAGTCATCACAATCCGCGCTGTCGCCACAGTCACAATCTCCACAATCGATGTCACTCATCGCTGCTGCAGGAGTGGCGGCGGGTACCAGACTGTCTCCCTCAGACCCTCACTGATATGCTACGTGAACTTCACTGGAAATTTAGTTGTAATTTTTTTTTAGACAAGATATTTATTTCTCAACGATGAAATTTTGTGGAAACCTATCCGAAACACATTATTACCACACATAATACTGAACAATAAATACGTAGTCGTGGGGTTATATTATTATATGTACGTATATCTTCCCATTGGTATTTCTTTGTTCCATCAAATGCCAGACACCGCCAGAATGTGTTCAGCTACATACGTGCTTACTGTATGAGTTTTTATTTATTTTTTTTATTGAAGAACGCAGCAGGAAATTGCTTGTAGGTTCTTCCTTCATTTGGTTGTGATTTTAAATTGTCGAACCTTCAAAATATTACTGTTCATTCCATAGTCATGTGTGTTACTTGAACATTTCCACTGCTTGATATTGACCATTGGCATGATCCCAAAGTAACTGAAAGGGAGGGAAATCCCATTCATTGCGTTGTGATGTTATCCATCTTCTTTCCAGGGTTTCAAATGCGGTTGACTTTACCCTTGACCTCAAGCATGGCAAGACAGAGAGTAAAGTTTCTGTCATAAAATGCAAACACCACTAACCGCTCTCCCTGGCTACCTGCCAAGGTCAGTAAGGTTGGAGTGCCGTTGGCAATGATGATACCACAGTATCATACCTCGGTCAGTTATGAGATGGGCCGGCTATATTAAGCCTTTATAATAATAAAAAAAAAACACCATCGCGCAACTACTATACTGTAATTCAAGAGAGAGAGAGAGAGAGAGAGAGAGAGCTATCTATCTATAAACTGTTATCACGACTGACTCGCAAGTGAATGGTCACTTAGTGACGTCTCCAATGTTGTTTCCACAAATAATGTGCTTTGTACGATGATCACAGATCTGAAATTAATGAATATTAAAAATTATAATTGACATTGACGAGATCTTATTTAGATTGTGCTGTGCTATTTTTCTCGCCGTGTTTAGAAAGGGCGTATACCATGGTATAAGTAGACTACGCCAGGTATTCTCAATCCCTCCAACCCCATGCGCGGAGATCACGTCAGCGAGAAGTTTAGAGGGAGAGGTGAGTGTTTTCTGTGTGGGAGGATAAAAAAGAAAACGAGGAATGCATTCTATTAGCACCATATACTAATGTATAATCTCTCTCTCTCTCTCTCTCTCTCTCTCTCTCTCTCTCTCTCTCTCTCTGTCTGTCTGTCTGTCTGTCTATCTATCTATCTATCTATCTATCTATCTATCTATCTATCTATCTATCTATCTGTCTGTCTCTGCCTGTCTGCCTGTCTGCCTCTCTCTCTCTCTCTCTCTCTCTCTCTCTGGCTGTCTGTATGTCTGTCTGTCTGTCTGTCTCTCTCTCTCTCTCTCTCTCTCTCTCTCTCTCTCTCTCTCTCTCTCTCTCTCTCTCTCTCTCTCTCTCTCTCTCTCTCTCTCTCTCTCTCTATATATATATATATATATATATATATATATATATATATATATATATATATATATATATATATATATATATATATATATATATATATATATATATATATATATATATATATATATATATATATATATATATATATATATATATATATATATATATATATATATTATGATTTGTAGGTTTTTTGGTAATGAGTTCCAGTCTCTAATGGCTGTGTGATAGAATGTATGTGCTGAGGGACCCTGTGCGATTGACATACAAAAGTTCAAATCATTATTTCTTGTCCTAATTGTATGGGTATCTGTTTTCCTTTGGAAGTGTTCTGCAAGATATGTTGGTCCTCTGTTGTTATGAATATTGTGTGCGTGGCTTAATTTTAATTCTTTTACCCTATTCTTAACACTAAGCATATTTACTTGTTTTCTCTCCGCTTGTCCTATATGAGATCTGGGGTCTAAACCTAAAATAAATCTAATAATCTTGTTTTGACATATTTGTAGTTGTTTCTTAGATCTACTTGTCAGTCCAGAGTACCAAGAGGAGCATGCATAATCAAAATGAGGTTGAATTAGGGCGCTACATAAGGTTTTCTTAATTTTCTTATCAAGGTCCTTTGCTTGTCTGTACATGAATTTTAACCTTGCATTTATCCTCTTGATAATCTGTGTACAGTTTAGCTCTCCTGAGACATACTGATCCAAAAGAACTCCTAAGTATTTTACTGATTTTACACCATTTAATTCCTGACCCAGACATGTTATATTAAAATCATCTACATTTTTTAGTTTTGTTTTTGATCCCACTAACATAATTTCCGTTTTTCCTAAATGCAGAGACAGCTTGTTATTTATCATCCAGGTGTTACATGATTCCAGTTCTTTACTTAGTCTATTTTTAATAATATCTACATCCTTGTGTGGAACAATCAAAATGCTGTCATCTGCATATAGCAACAGTTTACATGAGACACTGATTTTCATGTCATTTACATAACACAGGAACAGTAGTGGACCTAAAATGCTCCCTTGTGGTACCCCACAGGATATATTTCTGGTTTCCGAGCAATGTTCATCAATTTTCACGATTTGGCTTCTTCCACTTAGATAAGAGTAAAACCATTCCACTGACTCTACACCCATTGCTTTTAATTTTTCACACAAGATATGGTGGTCAACAGTATCAAATGCTTTTTGCAGATCCAGGAGAGCTAAGCCCGTATACATCCCTTTTGACATATTAGTTTTTAGTAAGTCTAGTAAATGAGTCAGACATGTATCTGTGGAATGACTGTCTCTAAAACCTGATTGAAATTCATAAATGATATTGTTTTCTTTTAGGTAATTCGATAACTGATCATATATAGTTCTTTCTAGTACTTTAGATATTATATTAAGGATACTGACTGGTCTGTAGTTACTTACTTCTTGCCTGTTACTCTTTTTGTACAGTGGTTTTACTCTAGCTTCTTTGAATCCTTGTGGCACTTCATTTGTATATATTGACTTATTGATAATGTGAGTTATTGGACCTTTTAGTATTGGTGCTCCATCTTTTATATACCTCGCTGGTATACAGTCTAAACCGGTACTTTTATTTATTTCTAGTTTCTTTAGTAAATTGAATACATAATCTTCAGTTGTCCCAGTAAGTTTGAACTTATTTTCTATAAGTCCTTTGGATCTGTAGTAGTTTTTGAAATTATAAGAGTCCGTAGTGAAAATCCTATCCGCATATGGCAATTTACTAACCAACTTTGATGCTATGGTTGTAAAGAATTTGTTAAAGTATGATGCTATTTTCTTTCCGTCAAAACATAGTTCTTCCTCAATTTTAAGCACTGTTTTTGTATCTTCTTTTGATTTTCCAGAATAACCTAAATTTTTGAGCCGTTGCCATAATTTCTTGCTATTGTTATAGTTTTCTTGTATTTTATCGGAGATATATGTAGATTTTATCTTTCTTATATTTTGTTGTAGTTTGTTTCTTGATTTGCAGAATTTGTCATATTTATCTTTGCTGTTTTTATCCTTTTTATATTCACCTAAAAGTCTATCTCTTTCTTTAATCATGTCTAGCACTTGCGGAGTTATCCATGGTTCGGTTCTTTGTTTAATTCTAATTTCTTTTACCGGAGCTACCTTGTCAATTACTTTAATTAAAATGTTTTAAAATTGTTCCATGCTTCATCGACTGTTTCTGCCTCATAAACATTGTTCCAGATTTGGCTCCCTAATTCCTCATTGAATATCTGTGCATCATATGTTTTCATTGATCTGATCTTGATACTCTTATGACTATTTATACATGCCTTCACTGTCTTTCTAGTACAGTATATTACATAGTGATCACTAATTCCTATTGGCAGTACTCCTGTTGACTAATTTTTCAGGTTTACTACATATTATATGGTCTAAAATAGCTGATGATTTACCAGTTTCCCTGGTCACCTCACTTATTAGTTGTTCCATACCAAACATTTTCATGAAGTTTACATACCTTTTGTACAGTTGCCCTATTCTCTTAAGAAAACATATATTCATATCACCCTGAATTATCACTTCATCCTCTTGGGAAAATTTTGTAACATTTTCTTCTAGCAAATCTAAGAAATTATTTTGCTGCGGAGGTCTGTAGCAACAACCAACAATAATAGGTCTTGTCTTTGGCAAAAGTACTTCACACCAAATAACTTCAAGTCCATCAGTGTCTATATCATTCCTCTGGTTGAAGGTTAAACATGATTTTATATACATACACACTCCTCCTCCATTCCTATTTCTATCTTTTCTTATTACCTGGTATCCACTAATTTCTATTTCATTGTTGGTAACTGAATCGTCAAGCCAAGTTTCTGAAATGCACATTACTGCCGCATTAGTTTTAAGTGCCAATAATCTAACTTCCTCCAATTTATTCATGAGTGAGCGGCTGTTTATATGTATTATGTGTAACCCTTTGTTATTAAATGGTTCGTAAATTTTGCTGTCAGATTTGGATGGTGTAGTGATGTCAGGATGTTCATTACCTTCGTTTAAATCATTGCATATTTCTACATTTACCTGAGCATTGTCACTGTGATGTTCCTCCTGAAAAGGCAATTCAGCTAGACAGCACGAATTACACATGTATTTACACTGTCTTTCTTGCCAGGTAACCTGAAACACATCACATGGCAAGAAAGACAGTGTAAATACATGTGTAATTCGTGCTGTCTAGCTGAATTGCCTTTTCAGGAGGAACATCACAGTGACAATGCTCAGAATAAGATTCCGCCCATTGAGAATACCTGGCGTAGCCTACTTATACCATGGCGTAGCTACTTATACCATCGCGCATACAATGACGTCGGTGATACATGACGCAGCATAGAGCTCGTTAGAAAACGGCATTTCATTGAATTTTTTCACGTACATCGGTACGCCGGGCTGGACAACGCGGGTGTGTGTAGGCAAGGAGTATGAGTATACTGGGAGGACAGTCGCTTTCCGCTCCAGTGCAGGTGAACTTCGTCCATCGAAGGCAGCTCCACCAAGCAGCCAAAATGATGCAACGCTTAGCCGTCGCATCGAAGAACGTGTGGAGAAGTGTAATTTTTTGTTCACTCACACAGTTTCTAATTGGCATTTAATATGTTGACAAGATTGATATATGATCATACTAAGCTATGTATAGTGTTGTTTACATAATCCTCACTGGAATAAGGATTTGTTCTTATTGTGTTATAAGTGCAATGTATCTGAGACCAGTGTTGTATCCGTCAAATGGTTAAATGGTATTGTGACCGAGCAGCTCATGGTTTTTCCTTGAATCGGATTCAAACGTTTTCATGTACTGAAGTGTGATGTAAGAGTATAGTGTAAGAGTTTAGTGTGGAATTTCCTGCCACGGTGTGTTACTTCACCTACCAACATTCAAATCTACTTTGCACGTGTCTTAGCTGGATGTTCAAGTATTATCATAATCATCTTATAGGTAGTCGATTTAAATCAGGGAACGAATTCCAGATAAGACTATCGCATCGCATTTGGTAACTAGTTAGATGACCCTAGAATGTCCAAGCCACAATGCCATAATGTTCTGATTAATCCTGATAATTATTTAGCAAGCAAGTAGTGACACACTTTCCTCTGTAATTTATATAACGTTAAGTGATGTGTCAAGTGTGAACTAAGAAGTTATATAAGGCAAATATAAGATGCACAGTATTTTTTTTTTATTACGGATGATATCATTAGATGTATTGTTAAATAAATTCACAAATCAGCTTCAGGAGATGATAAAAAAAAAAAAAAAAAAAATATATATATATATATATATATATATATATATATATATATATATATATATATATATATATATATATATATATATATATATATATATATATATATGACGTCTCCGCCAGTTTTCTCGCCCCCTTCCACTGCTAATTGTACAAGGGCCTTATCCGTCCTTGTATTGGGCACTCTTCGCATGTTTCGGGGAGTTCCACTCACACAGTTTTATTAGATAGGATGGAATCAAAAGGCTTATGGCCATGATGGTGTTCCTCCTGTTTGTTCTCAAAAACTGTGCCTCCGTGCTTGCACCTTGCGTATAACCAAACTCTTCCAATTTTGTTTGTTGACTTTCACATTTCCTTCATGCTGGAAGTTTGCCTTCATTCAGCCTGATCCTAAAAAAAAGGGTGACAGTTCTAATCTCTCAAACTACCGCTCTATAGCTTTATTCTCTTGGTTTTTAAAGTTCTTTAATCTATCCTCAATAAGAAGATTCTTAAACATCTGTTAA
>NC_059294.1:1820000-1882500 GCF_017591435.1 Portunus trituberculatus | reverse complement strand
AATCACCTACAACTTTTCCCATGTTTTTTTTTTTTTTTTCTTTACTTGTCAGTGTCTCCTGTATTATTCTTTAGCGTAGAGAAGGGAAGAATAAGGGAGAAAGAGAAGGGAGGAAATACGAGAGAGAGAGAGAGAGAGAGAGAGAGAGAGAGAGAGAGAGAGAGAGAATGGTATAGAAGACAATGCGTTAAAGGTAAAACGGTAGAGTATGATGTCACCATGGGCGCCCGCGCATGTGTATGTGTGTGTGTGTGTGTGTGTAATTCACTGTTTGATCTGCTGCAGTCTCTGACGAGACAGCCAGACGTTACCCTACGGAACGAGCTCAGAGCTCATTGTTTCCGATCTTCGGATAGGCCTGAGACCAGGCACACACCACACACCGGGATAACAAGGTCACAACTCCTCGATTTACATCCCGTACCTACTCACTGCTAGGTGAATAGGGGCTACACGTGAAAGGAGACACCCAAATATCTCCACCCGGCCGGGGAATCGAACCCCGGTCATCTGGCTTGTGAAGCCAGCGCTCTAACCACTGAGGTACCGGGCCGTGTGTGTGTGTGTGTGTGTGTGTGTGTGTGTGTGTGTGTGTGTGTGTGTGTGTGTGTGTGTGTGTGTGTGCGCTTGCCATTCCTACAAACGTTACTAATATCTAGTAGTTATGTAAATAAAGTAGAGTTGTTAAAACAAGGATACCATTGCAAAAATTTCATTTACCGATTTATTAAGTACTTATTCACACATTGGCTACAAAGTTACTGCTTTTTTATATTTCTATTAACTAACTCAAATATTTGTGCTTCCACACAATATATAAATAGTTATGCTGAACAAGTCCTTTTACATTATTTAAATGCATGATTACAAAGTATTATATATATATATATATATATATATATATATATATATATATATATATATATATATATATATATATATATATATATATATATATATTCCTTCCTTTATATCTACTCATATTAAGGAACACTTATTGATCTTTCCATTTGATGAAGTCACAATACTTGCCACACTCAGATTTGTCATTTCAGTATAAGGCACGTAATTTGTCCAGCCAATCGCCATCCTCCTCCTTTCCACGAGTTGTCCTCTTGCTCTTCATCTTAGGCTTCGTCAGCTTTCCTGTATCCCTCACTCTGCCTTCACTGGCACTCCAGCCACATTAATGCTTTGTCTTTCTCATCTGGTCCTGCTGCTCCCTCTCTCTCCAGAAGACATACTCACTTGAACTCTCACATGAATTTACCAGTTCTCGCCTCATTGATTTGTCTTTACTCTCCATATCACTATCTTTTTGCACTCTCTTCTTGTTTTTTTCGTTCCTGCTGGTCCTCATCGCTCCATAAGACACTATCACCGTCACTCTCACTTGGGCTTTCCTGTCGCCGCCTTTCTGACTTCCCCACAATCTCCCAGTCACTTTCTTCCTGTGAACTTTTCTGCTCCACCCGATGCCCCGTCTTCTCTTTGTTGTGGGAGTCGCTATTACTGTCACTGGAATCGTTGCTTTTTCTACTTCTTTTGCTGGACTTGCTTTCTTGATCAGATTTGCTGTCCTTTTGCTCCTTTTTTTTGCTCCCTTCCTTCCTTTGTGTCCACTCTGCGGTACAATCTAATCGCGGTGCACCGGACCGCCGCCACTTCTCCAGTAAGGTGTTTACTTCTGTCGTCAACATAAAGCAAAGTTTATTCTTGACTTGAATTGTCTCTTGCAGTTGACTTCCTAGAGCTGCGATGTCTGAATGAAGGGAATGCTTTCCCAGATTATTATGGTATCTAAGTTTTTGCTGCAGCTCTTTAATTTTGCTGCGCAGTCTCAGCTCTTCTCCCTTCAGTCTGTGCACGACATCCGCGGCCGCTTCTTTCTGCTTCTTAGTCAAGTACACGTTTGCTTCGTCTGGCGTCGCTTGTAGTACGTGCGAAGGAGATTCCTCGTCTACCATCTCCGATAACTGCTTGTGCTGACCGAGGATCCCAGCCTGCTTGAGGAGTCCCTTCATGTTTCGGTGAATATTGGAACGCAGCGTGAAGAAGATTCCACTGTGGTTCATGCCCAGTATTTCTTCCATCAGGCGGGACAGAACCTTTCTGACGCTTTGGAAGACCAGTGGAGTGGCGGCCCCAAACATGAAGTGAATAGAGTCTAAAGGAAGCGGCTCGTAGACGAAAACTGACACTCCGTACCTGTCGAGGATCCATGTCCCGATCCCGCGATCGGCGAGCTCCTTCTCCATCAGGCACAGCCTACGGAAGGCTGCCGCCATCAGCGGTTTACATTGGTAATGTAGCGGCGGGAGGTATTTTCCTTCCTCCAGTAACAGGCGCTCTTTTTCTTTCGCTGCGACGTGAGGGCGAGTGTAGCCTCTCATGTCACTTCGTCTCTTCTCGGAGTTGTCCTGCTGGTGCTGCTGTGCCTTTTCTTGTTGTTGGTCAGGTGCTGGCTGCTGCTGGTGACGAGGCTCGCGGTATTTGAGCGTGAAAACGATCACGTCTTTAGGCAAGATCTCATCTAATGGGGTCTGCTGCGGGAAAACATTGTCAAGTTCCCGAAGCACCTCGTCCTCAAAGAAGAGAGGAGGGCGGGCTACCAGCTGGCCTGGTTCCATTACCTCTAGGCAGCAGCGTGCCATCAATTTGTGTAGGTAACAGAGGAAGTTGTCGCCGAAGTGGCCGTTTTCATCCTGAATTTCCAAGTATTGCACGAAGTGTTGCTTGGACTTGAGCCAGATAGGAGTTGCCCACATGACAGCCTCAGCTCCAGTAACAGTCTTTGTCATGCCTTCGAAGCCAGGATCACTCTTTTGCAGATGACTAATCACTCGTCTAACCTGGCCTAGACTTACGTCTATCAGCAATTTCTTTTTCACTACATCCTTAATTTTAGCGAGGGGACACAACGCGGTTCCGTCCTCAGACAGGAGCCCCGCCATCACGCATTGGTCTAGCACACAGTCCACCACCCGCTCGTCCAACACAGTGTACGTTGGGTAAGCGTCACGCTGCCCTATCAACGGCGCCAGTAGTGTTTCTCCTCTGGCGATCAGCAAGTTCAGGACCTGTCTGATGCAGGACAAGTGCAGCTTTGGTGTAAAGAAATCTTCCAAGGAAACAGCCACCCTTTCTTTCCATACCTCGGCTTCCATCCACAGCAGGAGTCTAATAGATGACCATTTATACTGGTTTTCGTTCCCATGGGCAGAGCGAGATGATATCCATGGCTTGGCAAGGAGGTTGTATCGCGCCTGACAGATCTTGGCCGCCTCTATATCTTGGGTTTCCACGCTGTGCTGCAAGCAACTGATGTTTTCGTCACACCTCCTTTTAACCATCAAATCCTCCTCCATAGAGAATTCGGATTCCATCTGCGCCAGCTGAGTGTTGAGCACATCCAGTACGCGCATCACCGCCTGTCTCTGAGGCACATCTCTCAGGAAGGGCGGCAGCGTCTCTTGGTCTGGGGTAGTGTCCAGCCACGACCACTTTAAGTGTTCAGGTTGGCTTTCAACGAGACTCGCAATTTGGGAGACTCGTTCCTGAAGGGCATTCTTGAACCTATGAAGGTCAACATAATACCTGGCCTGCATGTTCTGCCGGAATGTTTTCTCAATGACTCCCATCTGCTGCAAGAAGCCGAGGTCCTGGGCCAGCTGAGGCAGCGGTGCGCGGTGCCGGAGTTCACTTAATCCCTGCAGTGGTGCCTTAGCCACGGTAGAAAACGTTAGGAATCTTGCAGGTAGCAGGAAGCACTTCAGCAAGTCGTAATAACGAGAGACAGACTTGTGGCGCTGCACCTCCGATCTTGGCTGACGATGTGTGGGAGGCATCTCATGGAGACCAATGCTTGAGTGGGAGCTCATTCCCCCGGCTTCATTTACTGAGAATGCTATATTGTCTTGACAGGCTGAGCAAAGTTTCCACTGCCTCAATGTTCTCTTTTTCGAGAAAAGTTTTCTTCTTCTTTTTGTTCTCAGTATTGAGCAAATTTTCCTTTCCCAGGGTATTTCTGTGTGTTGAGGAAGTTTGCCTCGCCACCGTATTCTGTGAGCTCAACTGCAGGACTGAGACTCTAGCGACTAATCGTATCTCCACTATACACATTTCCAAGTGTTGGACACTAGAATATTTATAATCTATTAAACTAGAAAGGTATCACATACATCAGTGGTCACATGCGTTATGTTTGTGATGGAATGGTTTTTTCGGGTGACCAACTGGCAGTCATGTGACATCTAGACAAGCCTCATCTCGACTACTTTTAACAATCAAGCTAAATTGGAAATTAGTAGGATTTTCAAGCGTGTTTATTCATATGTATTTTCTATATTCTATTGATAGTTTAATTAACACGAATTTTGCTTATTCGAAAGTAATAATAAGAAAGAATAAAGATATGTGGCTTTTAAAAATAGTTATGATAGACAACAGCGTTTAAGAATATCGGCTTTTAACACACAGGAGAGGAGATGAAGAATGTAATGTGTAAATTGTCTTGTTCGTGGGGAGTGTTGAGTGGTTGTGGGTGAGGCGCCGCGATGTGTGTAATTCACCACCACGGTCGTCTGCTGGTCACCCAGCCAGCCTTTCTTATTACGGAACGAGCTCAGAGCTCATAGACCGATCTTCGGGTAGGATTGAGACCACAACACACCACACACCGGGAAAGCGAGACTACAACCCCTCGAGTTATATCCCGTACCTATTCATTACTAGGTGAACAATGGCTACACAGTAAGAGACTTGCCCATTTGCCTCGCCGCTTTCCGGGATTCGAACCCGGACCCTCTCGGTTGTGAGCCGAGCGTGCTAGCCACTACACTACACTACACACACACACACACACACACACACACACACACACACACACACACACACACACACACACACACATACCGCGTAGTGTAGTGGTTAGCTCGCTCGACTCACAATCGAGAGGGCCGGGTTCGAATCCCAGTAATCGGCGAGGCAAATGGGCAAGTCTCTTAATTTTGGCCCCTGTTCACCTAGCAGTAAATAGGTACGGAATGTAACTCGAGGGATTGTGACCTCGCTTTCCCGGTGTGTGGAGTGTGTTATGTGGTCTCAGTCCTACCCGAAGATTGGTCTATGAGCTTTGAGCTCGCTCCGTAATGGGGAAGACTGGCTGGGTGACCAGGAGGCGACAGAGGTGAATCACACACACACACACACACACACACACACACACACACACACACACACACACACACACACACACACTCGGCTCACAACTGAGAAGGCCTGGGTTCGAGTCCCGGGCATAGTGAGGCAAATGGGCAAATGGCCGCTGTTCACCTAACAGTAACTAGCTAGCAAGCAGTAACTAGGTGCGGAATGTAATTCGAGGGATTGTGGCCTCGCTTTTCCGGTGTGTGGTGTGGTCTCAGTCCTACCCGAAGATCGGTCTATGAGCTCTGAGCTCTTTTTGATAGTGTAAAGGCTGGCTGGGTGACTAGTAAGCAACAGTGGTGAATTACACACACAATTGGAAGCCATTTCGATATTATGAAAAAAAAAAAACGAAAAAGCGACATATATATTCTTTAGAATATATTCAGCACTCAATATTCAACTCGAACATTTTTTTATTGCACAAAATGAGCTGAAAATAATTAATGAAGCATATGTAGCCTACATAGTTTCTTACCATATTAAAGATTCATTCACAATTAGTGATTTCTTTTGCTGGAACATCACATTTTAACTGAAATTAATCCTGCGTACTTAACAAATTGAAAGAAATTGCCAACTTACCAAAACACCTTTTTTTTTTTCAAATTTCTTTAAGAGGTTTGTAGAGAAAAAGAAATACAAGCGACCTCCACCGCAGCTTTGGGCAAACTGACCGTTTCACATTTGTGTATGGTGTTAACATGTTGTTAACTTGACTCATACACGTACGTACTACGTACATGCAATACGGAAATACTAAATGTCAACAACTCCACGCCAGTGTTGACAGTGCCATAATTTTTACTTGCTTCGGCGGTACATATACTGTACTTATGGTGGTATTACATTTATCAACTGTGTAGCACGCTTGCTATTCTTTTTGTAGACGAAGTAATTCTCGTAAATCTGTTTACTCTAAATCTAAGAAAAAAAAAAGGACAAATTAAGAAGATAACTTTGAACAAAGACAAAGAAATGTTCTGTAATGTCATTTAGACATCTTTGAAATGTCATGATATTTCAGTAGATGATAAATCTCTCTCTCTCTCTCTCTCTCTCTCTCTCTCTCTCTCTCTCTCTCTCTCTCTCTCTCTCTCTCTCTCTCTCTCTCTCTCTCTCTCTCTCTCTCTCTCTCTCTCTCTCTCTCTCTCTCTCTCTCTCTCTCTCTCTGTGTGTGTGTGTGTGTGTGTGTGTGTGTGTGTGTGTGTGTGTTTATCTAGTTGTATTGTACAGGGTTCGAGCGGGGCTCAGTGTCCTGTCTCCATATCTCCATATCTATTTTTTTCTTTAAAGCTATGCACATTATTTGCTATAACAACTTCATCACTCAATGCATTCCATTTTTCCATCATTCTATGTGGAAAACTATATTTTCCAATCTCCTTCACACACAGCCTCTTCCTAATCTTTGCATGCCCTCTTTTCCTTCCAAAATCATCTGCCACTAGCACCAGGCCTTGCTTGCCATCTGTGCAATGCCATTAACTATTTTGTACATTGTTATTAGGTCTCCTCTTTCTCTTCTATCTTGTAAGGTTGGCAGTCCCATTTCCTTCAGCCTTTCTTCATATGTTAGGTCCTTTTGTTCCGGCACCATTTTTGTAGCTATCCTCTGGATCCGTTCTAATTTTTCTATATCCTTTTTCAAGCTCGCGACCACAACACCGCTGCATATTCCAATTGTGGACGTTCAATACTCGTGATAATTTATTCATCATATCCTTGTCCAATATTAGCCAACATTTTAAAAGTTGTTCCAAATATTTTACTTAAGTGTTTTTCGGGGCTCAGTGTGTGTGTGTGTGTGTGTGTGTGTGTGTGTGTGTGTGTGTGTGTGTGTGTGTGTGTGTGTGTGTGTGTGTGTGTGTGTGTGTGTGTGTTTGAATGAATGAATGAATGAATTTATTTAGTAGCTCAGACTTTATAAAAAGTTATGGAGCACAGCTCCAATTTACATTTCAAATATAACAATAAAGAAAGAATTACCTCACCCATTCAGTACTTATCTAAACATATTCAATACTAACTTAAAAAAAACAGACAGATTATAAAGTACCTTCACATTTGTGCTTTGCATCAACACAATATATATAAAGTAAGTTGGCCTATACGTAAAATATTCTGACAAATACGTATCCTTTTAATCTCACGATGTCCTTATTGGTGCAGTCAAAGAGAACATGGTATTCATCACCAACAACACCCACATCACATTTACTGCAACGTCGGTTTTCTCTACTAATACCATGATGTCTACCAACATTAACAGGCAACTGTGTGTGTGTGTGTGTGTGTGTGTGTGTGTGTGTGTGTGTGTGTGTGTGTGTGTGTGTGTGTGTGTGTGCGCGCGCGCGCCTTCCTGTCTATCTGCCTTTGTGTCTGTCTGCCTGTCCGTGTGGTCCCCCTCTCTCTCTCTCTCTCTCTCTCTCTCTCTCTCTCTCTGATCACTACTTTTAATGGGACCCAGTGGAACTCATCGGGGGTTTTACGTGTGCTTTCATGACACACTGACAAATTGAAAAGTATTCCGCACTGGTACCACTAAATCGATAAGTACTCATTGTGATACAAAAAGTCACCTCCGTGGTCCCTAAAAATATACTTATGTAACTACAAGTCGTTTCAGAACTAGGGGAAAATTTATTGGAACTCTGTCGCATGATAAGAAAAATAATCTTCAGAGAAAATGTTATACAATATGTACTACGTAAGAAGAGGTGCTTGAGGAGGAAACATTACCCTAATAATCCTCGTAGAGTAACTGTATTGATATAATTTGCCAATTTAAAGAAGAGCCATGTTTTATCTGTCCTCAGCATAATTGACAGAGAATTGAAAAAAACGAGATGAGATATGATTAAGTTTGTGTAAGATTGTTATAGGCTGCTCTTCCCTAGACTATGATTACTTTGAATTATATTTGTGGTGAACCTCCCTCAGCACAAAAGAAGCAACACAAAACACCAACTATTTACGCAGAATGTTCTAACGACATAGTAATGCTCTGCTCCGAAACCCGCGTTCCAGCTATGGTTCTTTTTTTCCTCTTTCTTATTTGAATATTTGTACTTAGGCCCACTCGCTCTTAAAGTTTCACCCACATGTTCATACAAGAAGTGCAGTACAAAACCTTAACAAATTATATAGGAAGATCTTCTAATGACATTTCGTGATTCGCTGCTTCGTGACCCATGATGAACCGTTTTGTTTGCGTAGATCCATCCAAATATATCTTTGGCAGGCTTTATATACTTCGTTTGATTTTGTACCATTGTGGATAAGTAGTAAAATAAATAGATAAATAAATAAACGAAACAAAAATGTTATGGAAATCTCAACCTGAAATTGTATATACGTATCGTATTTTTTATTATAAATTTCAGTATTAATCAGACGTTGACACACCTCCATCTGGTAGTTTCCGCCTGGCAGTGAGTTGAATAACGTGAGTGGAGGGTACGAGCAGCGAGCAAGGTATGTAGCTAGTATTTCCTCTCTATGGGCCGTATTCATAACATTTTCTTCTCTGTCCACCACGCCAAATCTGAAAAGCATACAAAAGACTAACTTGATTCTCCAGAGAGTGGTAATGAATAAATGTTGTTAGTCTGCCTCAAGAGCCATAAAAATGCCCTCAAAGACCGGTGTTACTTTAAGTAGAAGCCTTATTAAAGTAGTGAAGGCTGATACAAATGTATCAGCACACACAGGGCTTTGTCATATCATCACCTCAGCGTGTGCCAGGCCTTAAGTAGACTACAGGTCATGCATTGAATAGCTGCTCGTAATAAGCTGCTGGGCCTAATTGTTACATGATCGAAACCGGTGAAAATCAACCTATGTGTATGTATGGTGCAGTATATAAGGTGCATGAATTTCTTCAAAGAGGACTTATAGAAATTAAATACATGTAGGAGTACATGAAATAGCCAGTGTGTATAAGAGTGAATAGTTGGAAAGTATCTTCCAAGAAGGAATTGATAGGTCATGTAACATGCACGTGACGTAGCCAGTGTAAGAGGAGTGTAACTTAGTAAGATAGTAAGAAATAATATTAGTGTAACTCGGACACAACTCGCGCGGGTCTCAGGTGTGGCACTGAACACTTATTTTCTGTTAAATACAGAGATTTACCTTTATCTATAAACTGTCTGAAAACTAGAAAAACTAAATATTCATTTTTTTTTTGCTAATCTTCCTTGCTGCGAGTGTGTATGAATTAAAAAAAAAAACTTCAATAAGGGTGCATTAACAAAATGAGTGAGATCCTATTCTCTAAAAGCAGGGGTTTTCAACCTTTTTTCTCGTTAAGAATCCCCTAGATTATAAGACTATCTACCCGAACCCCCAATAATCTGACATAGAACTCAATATATAATGATACTGCAAAGGATATTAGATCAGTCATCAAAATATCCCTAGAAACCTTATGAATCTCCTAGGGGTTCGCGAACCTCAGGTTGAAAGCCCCTGTCATAGAGTACTACCTTTTTATTGGGTGTAGTGTTTATAGGATCAGTAGTCCGAATAGAACCAGAAATAATGGATTCAAGCTTGAAAAAAAATAGTTTTAAGAAATAAATGAGAAGGAATTGGTTCTCGAAATAGTGGTTGATGAACGGTAATCAGGTTGTTAGTGCTAAGTTAAGGGAACTCGTAGATATTAAGACAGGCACGACGCCCTACTTACATATTAACGTTTTCGGCTCATAACTCCCAAACTTGGGAACTTAGTGGGAAAAAGAGTTTTTCAAGTGATAAAAGCTAAAATATGGTAAAGTGTCACCTCTCACCACGGAAAATAGTGAGTTATTGCTATTTTTGTTATGATAGGCGCAATCTTTGAAGCCACAGAAAATCGCTTAAAATCAATAATCTATCCTTAAAGACATTCATCTATCCTAGCATTACCTAACCCAACCAAACTCAGGTTAAGCAATACTAGAGCTTGAGCCAAAAACATTAGTAAATAGACTGGCATGCCTTATCTAATATTTACCAGGAGCTTTAAAACAAGATTAGACAAATACATGGTAGGGGGTGATAGGTGGTAATAGAAGGGATGTTCATGCAAGGACTGCTTCGTGTATGATAGGTGGCCCCTTGCAATTTCAATCATTTTCTCATTTTTTAATGTTTTTATGGTGCTCAGATTGTTTAATACATCATGAATCGCAGCACAGTTAGTAGATTAGTGGGTTGCGAGACAACACGGAGCATGGAACATAGGAAAATAAGGAACCTGCTAGAAGCGATCAGGTCTTCCCATTGCGTTACACTCACTATCTTCACTCATCATATTTATCCATTATTTCCTCATCTTTCAATTCTATCATACGATTCATTTGGTTTAACATTCTCACATGTTTTTCACATAAGTGTGGCTGTCTGAGTGACTTTGTTCAAGATTATCGTCTTTCTGAGGTACTTCGTATCACTCCCTTGCTAGAAGCAGGTGCTCATGTGAACGATTCACTAATGAAATTAGTAAATCGTACTAATGTTACTCCTCTACTACAATCATGACACGATGGTTATGTTTTCTGCCGAATGTGCGTGTGCGTGTGTACCAACGTGTAATTCACCACGGTCGTCTGCTGGTCACCCAGCCAGTCTTCCCTATTACGGAGCGAGCTTAGAGCTCATAGACCGATCTTCGGGTAGGACTGAGACCACAACACACTCCACACACCGGGAAAGCGAGGTCACAACCCCTCGAGTTACATCCCGTACCTATTTACTGCTAGGTGAACAGGGACTACACTTTTAGAGGCCATTTGCCTCGCCGCCGCCATTTGCCTCATCGCTTCCCGGCGGCGAGGCAAATGGGCGGTTGATATGTGACAGTGCATGATTGTGTACGTGCGCTCGCTCGCGCATAATAGGTGTTGCATAAGTTGACAAATGGCGTAGAGTTATCTCTCTAATTGTATTCACACTTACTTTTATCCATGCAGCTCATTCCAAAGCTCGTATTTTAATCTGTAAAGCATCTCTCTCTCTCTCTCTCTCTCTCTCTCTCTCTCTCTCTCTCTCTCTCTCTCTGAGAACATAACATTCTTTGACATTAAACTCATGAATTTCCTGTCTTAATGTCATTTGTACAACTTGTTATCGTTTCTCGGCCTCTTGAAAAATGTGTGTCGCCATCCTGTACATCAGCAGCTGCATTCCCAGTTTGTTTAGTAATGTTTGCTTCAGGAATGAATAAATGTATATGATCATTATCTTGCAGAAATATGATCTAGATATGTTGACTTCTTAATGGACAATAGAGAGAGAGAGAGAGAGAGAGAGAGAGAGAGAGAGAGAGAGAGAGAGAGAGAGTGACAAATGAAAATTTATAGTTATGGGACAAGTGTGTGTGAGTTTGTGCTCGTTTTATTCACCAAGGTCGTTGCTGGTCACCCAGCCAACCTTTCCCCTACGGAAAGAGCTCAGAGCTCATACTGACCGATCTTCGGGTAGGGCTTAGACTATACCACACACCACACACACCGGGACAGCGAAGCCACAACCCCTCGAGTTACATCCCGTACCTACTTGCTGCTACGTGAATAGGGGCTACACATTAAGAGGCTTGCCCATTTGCGTTTCCGCGCCTGGGACTTAACCCGGGCCCTCTCGGTTGTGAGCCGAGTGTGCTAACCACTACACTACTCACTTCACTACTATTTCTAGAGGTGTACCACAAGGTTCTGTCTTAGGTCCCATATTACTATTTATTATCTATATTAATGATATTGTAAATGCAAGCAAAGAAACTGATTTCGTTATATATGTTGATGATACAACTCTTGTATTTAAGAACAAAAACTTAGATTCCTTACATATAATATCTGAATTGGAAAATATTAAACAATGGATCATTAACAACAAACTTAATCTCAATATTTTAAAGACTAATTTTATATTATTTCAAAACAGATCCATTAAGAACTCGATCCCACCAATAATATTAGATGGTGAATATTACAGCAAGTAACTATTATTATTGTTATTATTGTTGTTATTATTATTATTATTTTTGTTGTTATTTTACATATTATATTTTATTTAAATTGAAATATTTATCATTACTATTACTACAAATACTATTGCCATTGTTACTATTTCATTATATTTTGTGTACAACTAAACCATTAGTTAACAATATGTCCGTCAAGGAGCAGTAGCTCGACGGACCGTGGCTACAATATATCAACACTCAAATTCTCAACTTATGTATATATACTTTTTGTTAGTAAGATTAAAGTAAGCCAAAAAGCAGACTTTTTAGCACATATAGGTTTTGAACATTGCTTGTGAATATGGGAACAAATATGGTGTGGCGATTAGACAATAGTCAGTATTACATGGTGTACAGGACAATATGTTAATCTAAAATAATATGAAGTACGAGTATACATGTACATCTTTCTAATTTTTGGCTCTGTAATTATCAATGTAATGTTTATGGCAAATTCAGTATCATAGATAGATAGATGTAAGATGCGCTATTGCCTTTGCAACAGCAGCTCAATTTTCTTTTCTTGCTTCAGGGCTGGGTCAGGGCTAAGTCACTCTTTGTTTTTCTAGTTTTCCAAAGTTCTTCCACATACAGTGTATATTTTTCTATTTCACTTTCACTTACTGGGTTTGAACAAAAGAACTTTTCTAATATGGTGTCTTCTGTAATTGCATATCTGCTGCATATGTCTTTTAGTCCTTGGCAGTGTAATAAAAAGTGTTGTAATGTTTCACTTTCTCCTTCCTGGCAGATGTCACACTTTTCCTCCCCCTCCACTAAACCTCTTCCTCCAGTTTAGTTGTAAAGAATTAGTTCGGGCACCTGAACAATAATTTAGATTTAAATGTATTATCATATATGTTTTCTTCCTTGATTTCTTTTTTATTCATAAAGTACATATTCAACGTTGATTTTTCTTCCATTCCTGCCCTCCATTTCCTTTCTCCCCATATCCTTACTCTCTCCTTCATGTTCTCTTCATTCATTTGATTTCATTCTTCCATATTGCTTATGTTGACTTGTTTCATATACCCTCTTATTATTCTAAGCTACTGACTTCCTTTACTATTTTCCTTCATTTCTTGTATTATTTCCCTTTATAAATCATTATTTCCTTTCAATACATGTTTTGCATAGCATAATTTAATCTTTATATCTCTTTCTTCCATGGTGGCACTTCCTACTTCTCCTCGTAATGCCTCTACTGCCACATAATTTGGTGCTCCTAAAATATGTCTCCAAACTTTATTTTCTATTCTTTGTAGTTGTTCCAGTTCTGTTTTATTCCAGTCCACTATTGCTCCTCCTGTGAGTACACTTGGCAATACTACACTCTTCCAGTATGTTTTTCCTATTAAAATTTTATTACATGATCTTGCCGCCACTGAAAAAGCTAAGTTTGACATTTTTCTTGCCAATTCAATTTTCATTTCTTTATATTTCTTCATATGCTTTCTTTCTTCTGTAATCCTTATTCCTAGATATTTAATTTCTTTTACTACCTCAATATCCTTTATCTTTTCTGGTTTAGGTTCTTTTCTATTTATAATCAAACATTGGCTCTTTTGTATATTGATGTTCAGCCCACATTCAGCAGAAGTCTCTGTCACTAAAGTTATCATCTGCTCCATTTCTTTCCTGCTGTTTGATAATAGAAGCCCGTCATCTGCATAGAACAATACTGGAATGTATAGTTTACTGATTTTAGATCCCATGTGGCTTTCATTTATCTTTTTAATAATATGATTAACAAGTAGCACAAAGAGCAGTGGGGATCCTGTACACCCTTGTCGTATGCCACTGCTTACTGTGACATCCCCAACTTTCCTCTGGCCCAAGAACATCTGTGTTTTGTCATTTGTGTATAGTGTTACTATAGTGTCTATTATCTTGGGGTTGCATTCATAGTATTTTAACACCTTTATTAACTCTTTTCTGTTTACGGAATCAAAGGCTTTTTCAAAATCTATAGCTGTAATTACTAGTTCCTGTTTCCTTTGTTTGCTATTTTCTATGCAATAGTTTAAAATGAATAAATTATCCTCTAGTCGTCTGCCTTCTGTAAATCCTGCTTGCAATACGTTTATTTCTCCAAGTGACTTAATGTGTTCCAAGAGTTTTCCTTTAATTAAATTCATAGTAAGCTTATAGTTGGTATTTGTTAGGCTATTGGTCTGTGCTCTTTTACTTTTGGCTTATTTGTTTTGGCAATCATTACTGTTTTTTATATCTTCCATTCGTCTGGTACTTCATTTTTATTTATGACATGATTTAGGCAAATTGTTAAGGCTTGCAAACACGTTGGATTTTCTTTAAACCATTTTAATATTTCTCCTTTTATCTTATCTGGACCTGGTTGTTTTCTACTTTTTATTTTACTTAGTGCACTTTTCACATCTTCTTCCCTCCATCCATCCCACCCCATTGCTTTACCTTGCTGCCACATTACTGTACCTTCTAAACTATCCATATATTCCAGTATTTGTTTGGGGAAATATTGTATTCGGTCATCAGCAGTGTAGTTAATCATTAATTTTCCTGTACCATCAGGTTCCAAATTTCCTCTTAGTGCATCATAGTGTTCTTTTAGGTTTTCTGGTATTAGTGTTATTTAATTTCTCCTTCCGTACACTATTCTAGGGGTTCTTTCTCTCCTTCTTATCTCAGCAGTATATTCTTCTTTAATTTGCTCATTCCATTCTTCATTAATCTCATTTGGGTGCTTTCTGTATATTGTATTCCAATATTCTACCATTTTTTCAGGCAATACATCCCAGTCTATCCTTTTCCCTACCTCATCATAAACTGCAATTTCCTTTTCCTCCTTTTGGTTAACTCCCCTTAATTTATTTATCATATTCCACATTTTCTTTCCAGTGTCCTTTGCTTCTTTAATTTCTTTAGTAATTATATTTTTTTCTGAGCCTAGAATGCATTATCCCAGATGCATGTAGTACTGTGAATACTTTAATGAATGAGGTCCCAGGTCATTCATTCTTCATATAGTTTTTCAACTACTCCTAGATGCCTTCAATATTAATAATTCTTTCTGCACAGGTACAACTTCCCTCCAGAAGTATGGCAATTTTTTCATAGTAACTTTGTTTGACCTTCCTTACTTGTTGTAAGTCATCTTGCTGAAGATATCACTGCTGCCCTAATCACTTACCTGTGCAAACCCATCATGTGACACTATTATCACTGCTGCCTTAATCACTTACCTGTGCAAACTCCAGTCCTGCGACACGTCTGTAGAGATTTCTCTCTGTAATTTTTCCCGTCTTCTCTTAACAGGAAATTCAAAATAACCATTGGTATCTCATAGTTTATCTTATTTACTAAATGGAAACTGTTAATAGTTGAATAGAAACTTAAATTCTTTGTTCCTTGAGTAGATAGGTAGATATGATGAGAGGGCAGTGTAACATGTGGAGAGACACTCAAAACAGGTGAAGATAATGTTCAAGAATAAGAGAAAAGTGGTAATACTAGTAATTCTTTCACTATGTAAAATGAAAGAACAGTCTATAAAGAAAGTATTGTCATATGAATAAATATGCACTGAGGTATTTCTGATTGCCATCTGTTGTAAAGAGTTGCCCAGTAGAGTGCAAGATATCATGGTTTTGAGTTAACTTATAACTAAGGACTTTCCCAAATAATTAGTACAATAATTTTTAAAAATTTTATTAATAATCTTATATAAATCTGTTTTAGCACATCTAAAACTGGTTGAAGTTTGGCTATCTTAACAAAGAATAGAGTGTTTGTTGTATAAACAGACAGCAGTAAGGCATTGTCTACACGTCTTCATTCTTCATTCTAGTTCTTGCACTTTCATTCGTGAAATTACTCTGGGTTGCTTGTGTTATCTATATTTTATAAATATTTGTGCTCTAAATGTTCAAGCAGTGACTGGAATGGATAAATTATTTCCTCAATTATTTTTTTCCACTGGTGACACTCAATTGAATTCTCTATTCAGAAATAAAAAAAGATATGTGAAAATTCAGTCACTTCCTATATTACAAAAACATGAAAAAGCTTCCTAAAATTGCTCATGAAGATATATAGATCCATCCTGTTGAGATTTAGTTTAGAAAAAGAAACAGGTGGACATTGCAATGGCACTATGGTATTGTTTTCAATGTAACTGTCTAGGTATCTCAAAACAGATGATACATGACATGTGAACATTTCCCTGAAATAAGTCAGGAGGAAGCTAAAAAAGCAATAGTGCAATGCTTGGGTGGATGAGGGTGAAGTAGTCTGCCACACAAGCCATTACTCTCTAGCTTCCTCTGCTTATCTCATCTGTTGAGTCATCCGTGTCAAAGATAAAAATAATAATAAAAAAAAAAAAAATAAATAAAAAAAAAAAAAAAATCATGGATACCATTCTGATAAAAATAATGCAAGTTTGTTCTGTATTAAAGCATTACACTATGAATGCTACTCATACCTGACACTTGAGCAACCTTGAAGATAACCTATCAAACTTACAATTCATATAATGCTCAGAACTGCATAATTTTGTATGCTATGACCCAACTCAGTTTATTGAATTTCCTGAATGCAATGCATCTTGGTACACAGCAACATGTTACAATGATTAATTAAAAATATATTTGATTAAAAAATTGAGCCAATCAAATTGTAGAGGCAACTTATGACTGGGCCCAGTGGTAGTGACAAGTAGGTAAATGAGGACTTCCTGCATGTTTCCCTTGAAGAGAAATGTGTTTCAACAATATTTCTGGAAGATTTTCCAATTACAGAGAACAAACTGTTCTTTTTAAAACGTGAAAATTTAAAATATATACTTCAAGGGGGAGACACACACTGATTACTTCTCAGTGGTCAGATATACTGCTAGTAAAATCTTTGGCTGGGAGGTATTACAGTTTTTTTTCAACAGTTTTCATCTCTTGATATGCAAGTTCCTTAATATAGTTTTTCCCCTTCATCACAAGACTTGACTCACTTTTGCCAACAAAGCAGCAGACATTCATCACACATGCTGATTCTGTCTCAAAACTGTTATTTAATATTTCAAGGAAATTGTTTAACAATATCCAAATTATCTGTCTACTTTGCCTGAGGAAAGTTTTTTTCGAGTCCACAGCTCAATTACTGGGTGGGAAAAATCAACACTGGTGAAGACAAGTATGTCTCCCCACAATTAAATGAATGCATCCCCTTGAAGAATGCATAAAAAAAGGAGGAGGGGAAAATACAAAAAAATTAAGGCTACCGCTATATCACATCACAGATGAAGAGTGCTGGGTTTTGTTCCCGGAGGCTGTCTTCCACACTGCCCTCAGCTGTTGCTGCAGCAAGTATTAGTGCTCCAGTGACTGATCCCAGTACCAATGACTGACATCACCAGTGACTACCAGTACAACAGTGATTTGAGCCAGGAACAGCGATGCACTATATGGATACAGTCACTGTCCATGATAGTACAAAATGGTCCTGCCATGGTCAGTACCAATGCCATGCATGGGTAATACTTGTGACTGATACTACTGATTGTGGCCTTGCAAGTCAAGTGACTTCACCACAACTCATCAGTTCAGCCTTAACAGAAGCACTGACACTTCCATCAAGCCACAATATCTCAGCCAGTATCAGTGGCTTAACAAGTACCTGGAGACAACTGTTGTGCACCATCTTGGCTATACCTCTTGAAATGTTCAAGATTTTCTTTGACGACAAACATCTACTTGGGTTAGATTAACAGCCACAGTTAGTCACTGTCAGAGCCCACTTGGTTGTTTTTTTTTCGTTTTCTGGATGGCTTCTTGACATCTTCCTCCTAAGTGAGAGAAGAAAATAATTAAAAACCATTGTAAAAAAGTAATTAGAAGCAATAAGAGAAAGCCTTCAGCAAATGGTTCTTAGAAGCGATGAATGTTGCAGCTATATTGGCATTCACCTTCTTAGCATATACATACATAAGTGTACATATGGATATCACATAAGCAGATTTAGAAATTGAAGCAGATAATTCAGTCATGTAGGCTGTATGAGAAATTCAAAGTATCACTTCATATCAAGGAAAAAATCGGTTTAAAAAAAAAGGCATGTGTCTGCACTGATTTTAAAGCCACTCAACAACAATCACACATCACACTGCCATTCCTCAAACATTCAACAATACATGTATCCAAACCAGTAGCTTTTCCTGTTTTCATCCCCTGCAATTCTTTCTATGACATGAATGACTTACTCTTTTTCAGACATATTTTCCTTTAATGGTCTCATTCCTTGCTGCTGCAACGATCTGAAGCTCACTAACCTCTCCTATGTTTAAAAACAAAGTTAATATTTTTTTTTTATTGACATAGCTTCTTTTACTTGACATACTTGACATGGAACCTTTGTTACTCTGTTTCAATTAGGATGCCAGCTAAGGAGTTGTGACTTTGTTACTCCACAGATGTGTGTGTGTGTATATTTAATTAGTTGTATATTACAGGGTTTAAGGGAGCTCATAGTGACCTGTCTCCATATATACTTTTATTCAACTTTTCCTTAAATGTATGCACGTTTTCTGTTGTTACAATCTCTTCACTCAAGTTGTTCCAGATATCCACCATTCTACGTGGAAAACTAAACTTTTTAATGATCCTCAAACACTGACTCTTCATGATCTTCTGGGAGTGTCCTCTTATTGGTCTATCTCTATCTTCTGTCAGTGATACCAAGTCCTGTCTGCCTATCTTCTCCATATAGTTTACTATCTTATACACTGTTATTAGATCTCCTCTCTCCCATTTCCTTCAGTCTTTCTTCATAGGTAAGGTTCTTCATCTCTGGCACCATATTTGTAGCTGTCCTCTGAATCCTTTCTAATTTCTTGATATCCTTTTGCATAAGTGGAGACCACACCACTGCTGCATATTTAACTTTGGTTCTTATAATAGTGGTTATGATTTTTTTTTCATCATACTCTTATCCATGTAATTAAATGCCATCCTGATATTTGTTAATACGATTAGATGTAGAAGTAAATATAAATAACCCATTTATGTGTCTTTCTCAGGTCAGGGTATCTTGTATAACCACTCCCAGTCTTTCTCTTCCTTCCTCTTCATTATAATCTCTTCTCCCATTTTGTATACCCACGTAGGTCTAATATTACTTTTACTCATTTCCATCACATAAAATTTTTTAGTATTAAATTATAATTTCCACTTTAGGCTCTACTCCCAGCTCTTGTCAATATCTTCTTGCATTTCTATACAGTCCTCACTGCTATTTATTACTCTCAATAGTTTTGCATCATCTGCAAATAAATTTATGTTGGTACTCAAGCCCTCTTGTATATCATTAATATATTTGGAACATTATAATTTAGTGCTAACAATAAACCTTGTGGTACACAAATAGTTACTGTGCTTGAACTTGATGAAGTGTCTCTTACCAGTCCTCATTTCTCTTGCTCTTGAGTAGTCCCTCATCCAACTTAAGATATTCCTTGTATTTCTCCTATATGTTCTATTTTCCATATGTCTTTTATGTGGTACTCTGTCAAAAGCCTTTTTGATATCTAAATACAGTATGTTGACCCATTCATCTTTTCCTTGTACCTCATCTATTATTCTTGTATAGAAACTTGGTAAATTTATTGTACACAATATTCCTTTTCTAAAACCAAATTGGGAGTTATTTTACCCTTAGATATTCTATCCATTTTTTCTTGATCACAATTTTACAGATCTTTCCCAAAACACTAGTCAGTGACACTGGTCTATAATTTAGGGGTTCAGTCCTTTTCTCCTTTGTATTTAGGCACTATATTTGCTCTTTTCCACTCCCTTGGTACTCTTCCTTCCATCACAAGGAGCTGTTGATCACATCCATAATTGGTTCCACCAGCTGTTCTCTACATTCTCTCAAGTGTCCATCCTGACACTCCATCTGATCCCATTACTTACATCCATCTTCTCCAATAATTTGTTATTTTTTTTTGTTTTTGCACCATAATGTTCCATAACTCTTCCTACATCACTTTATTGTTTGGTTCTATGAAATTTCCTTCCACATTAAATGCTAACTTAAAGCTCTCAATTGTAAGTTCATTCACTTCTGTTGTTTCATACATCCTATTTTCCTTAATTAACTTGTTCATCGTCTTTCCATTTGTATACTTGTAAAAAAACTTGGGTTCCTCTTCACATCTCTTTACTACATCCATTTAATACTTTTTTTCCTCCTCACTTCTTATTCTAACATTCATTTTGTGTCTTTTTATGTTGCCTCCTATTATTTTCATTTTGTTGCTTTATTATTTTCTTCCATGTTACATCTCACTAAGTCTTTAATCACTGAACTCTCCCTCTTCGTAAAATACTGATTTAAAGCTCTCATTCATAAGTTCACTCATTTCTTCTGGTGTTTCATATACCCTATTTCCCTTAATCAACTTAGTGATGGTCTCTGTTTGTAATTTTTCCATTTATATACTTATAAAAAAGGTTGGGTTCTTTTTCAAAATTTCTCTCCTCCTTTCTTATCTTAATGTATTCATTTCGTTCCTCTTTATACTGCTTCCTGTTTGCTTCATTCCGTAGCTAACCTTAATTTTTTCCACACTGCATCCTTACACTTTTTAGCTTTTGCACATACAGCATGTCTTTGCTCTCTTTTATTCTGTATTCAGGAACATATCTCTTAACTCCCTCATTATACTTGTCTAGGATTACATCATACTTTTCTTGAATTGTCTTGTCTTGCATAATTTCTTTCCACTCAATACAACCAAAGTAGCTTTTTAGTCCTCCAAATTTGACTTGGTGTGGTTTGATCTTTATTGCTGTGTGTGTCTCCTTGCATTTTAAAATTTCCTGACCCTCTAAATCAATTTCTGGTACCATGTGATCACTTTTTGTCATTGGGCTATGATATTTGATGCTTGGAGAAGGATCGTGAAAACCAAATCCAGCAATAATGAATGGTTCTTCTTCCACTCTATATCTTGTATACTTCTTCACCCATTGCCAGTTGTAACACTTCCTCCTCCCAGTGTCTAGCATGACTGTTTGCATCCATTTCTTCCCAGTTTATATCTTTGCAGTTTAAATCTCCCACAAGTAGCACTCTTCTGTCCTTCCTTAACATATTGTTTAGGCAATTTAGCACTTCCCTTGCTACTTTACCCCAAGATCATAGTTCTCATCTCTCCGTCCTTCAAATAATCCCTTATCCAGTGTAACAAAGTTCCTCGCAGTCCTCCTATGCTAACTTCCAAAATAGTCTGCCATAAGAGACTTCATCAAAAGCCTTTTTTATGTCCAAGTATACTGTGTCCACCCATTCATCTCTGCTTTCCAATCCCTCTATTACTCTTAAGTAGAAACTTAAGTTCGACACACATGACCATCCTGCCCTGAAGCCAAATTGTCTGTTTGATATAACTTATTCTTCTTCGAAATATTTAACCCATTTTCTTTGATAACTATTTCACATAACTTCCCCAACCACACTTGTAAGTGACACTGGTGTATAATTTAATACCTCAGTTGACTTTCCTCCTTTTTGTGTGTGTGTGTGTAATTCACTGTTTGATCTGCTGCAGTCTCTGACGAGACAGCCAGACGTTACCCTACAGAACGAGCTCAGAGCTCATTATTTCCGATCTTGGGATAGGTCTGAGACCAGGCACACAGCACACACCGGGACAACAAGGTCACAACTCCTCGATTTACATCCCGTACCTACTCACTGCTAGGTGAACAGGGGCTACACGTGAAAGGAGACACACCCAAATATCTCCACCCGGCCGGGGAATCGAACCCCGGTCATCTGGCTTGTGAAGCCAGCGCTCTAACCACTGAGCTACCGGGCCGTGTGTGTGTGTGTGTGTGTGTGTGTGTGTGTGTGTGTGTGTGTGTGTGTGTGTGTGTGTGTGTGTGTGTGTGTGTGTGTGTGTGTGTGTGTGTGCAAGCTTTCATTATGAAACAGTTTGCCCCAAACAAAGTGAGGTTTAAAATAGTAAAGATAAATAATTATTATAATTATTTTAGTTCATCTGATTTTGTATAAATGAATATCCCTCAGAGGCTGGTAGTGCTCCACTAAGTTTCCTTTTCCAGGACTGCCTGATGACTGGGAGAGAACATGTGAGCCTTCTTCAAAACATTGCAAGATCTGGGAGATTTAGACATTCTGGAGAGGCCTGATTCACAATCCCACTTCTTTTGTGTCCAGCCTTTACAGGTGGGATAATCTGAACTTTTCATAAAACCAATAATTAATTCTTGGTTGATGAACACTTACGTATCTTATAACTGTAAGTGCTCTTATCAAAACTGCCAAGACTGAAGAAAAAATTAAACATTCATTACCTAATTGCAGAAAGTCTTTTGAAACTAGTATGTGAACTATACTGATGCACTATCCACATGGGTCAGTGAGATGACATGACAGGAAGCCAAGGTCAGGATATTGTTCATACATACAAACACTTGTACTATAATTTTTATCACTATTTATCACCACTTGCTTAAGAAGCGCCTACTTAGTGACTACTAATCACCCTACCACTATTACTTCAACACTCTTTAAACATTCAACCACACATCAATCTATCTGCAGCCTCAACAGCACAAATCCCTTTCACTGTCTCTTGCACTTTTCTTCTTAATGATCAAAGATTCATTTACTTATATTCATATCTTTCTCTATATTGTATGTAACAATCTCAAGCTGCCTATCCTGTTCTACATTGTAGTCCTTCAAAATGTTCTGCCTATCTCTTACTTGCTGCATCCTTCTCAATCAACATCCTGCCATCCTCTGCTCTCATGCTCTCTTCTTTCCCTGATGTTCCTTTTGCACCCTCTTCACCTCCTTCTGAAAAATTATCATTTACCAGAAAATTGTCATGGACCTATCCCACCTCTCTGCACCTACTCTTGCATCATGCACAACTCTTTGTTTGACTTCTCTCTACACCTCTCAGCTCTTCTCTGCAGTCACACTTCATATGCAAGCCTATTTTTCAACAAGCTACATATATTTTTTCTCTCCACCATTCACTTTCCCTTCCTCACTCCATACATTTTTTCTGCACAATTCTAAACAGCTGCCACTCTTCTCTCAAGTTGCCATGACCTCACTCCCTGCATTCTATTTCTTTTTAATATCTGAGTGAAAGCATAAAAAAACATGCTGAAAAATCTATTAGGATTTTTACCTTATCAAAGGCTTAAAAGTGATAAGTGAGTTGTGGAGCCAAGATTCCTAAATTAAATGTTATGGTGCTAATATATTAGGTGAATGAGAAAAATTTCAATCAGTATTAAGTCAAACTGCAGTCTGCACTTGTGGAAGTGTGAAACAGTTCTGGTTTTGGTACTGCAGCACATATCAATATACTGTTTTACTTTTTTGGAAGTACTTCCACAGATGCAAACCTGCCTACAAAAACTTCATCCAGTAGTGCTTCCCCCAAGAGGGTGTCTGTAGCTGAAGAGCCTCCCTGCTTCTTCATCCAGTATTCTGCTGTACATCACCTTTTGATGTGCATGTTTTTATTTTATCTGGCCTTTGAGGATCTTTGGCTATATTAGCCAAGTGCCATTTGAAAAGACACTTAAATAATATGGTTGACTTGGAGTACTGTGATTCCTTGATATAATAATCTAATTTGAGGAAAAGCTACTTTGCTACATCTGGAAGTTCACATTTGACAGTCATCATGGTAAATACTATAAGTGAATCTTGGTAATTCCATAAGGCTCAGGAGGTAGAGGTGTGTGTGTGTGTGTGTGTGTGTGTGTGTGTGTGTGTGTGTGTGTGTGTGTGTGTGTGTGTGTGTGCACACATGCACACTAAATAAGAATAAAAAGCACACTAAATAAGAATAAAAATTAAAGTTAATATGGAGATCATTGAAATGTCTCTAGTTGTGATCGTGGGGAAAATTGCATTACTGAGTCCTGGCAATCTACCTGTCAAGTGTCTAAACTCAGGTATAAGTTATGCTAAATAGTTTTCTTTTCCTTTATGTTAGAAAGGATCTGCCCATGGGCAACAATAGAAAATAGTTCATGAAAGAAACTAGTCACTTTACGTTAGACAACTGTAACAAATACCGCTAAGTGCAGTCAATCTTGAAGTTTAGAATGCTCTTCATATTTAGTGATAAGAATTTCTTGAGAATACCACATGCATAGTTTCATATGGATAGACTGCCAAAGTACAATAATACAATATTCAGTCAATAAGACTCAGTGTATCAGTATTCTGTTGATAAACAACTACTGCTGGGTTGACAAGACTATGGAACCAAGAGTACTAGCATTTATATATCTCTGCATGATTTATTTGTACTCTTCCATCCCTTTCTGTATATTAATTTTTAATCTTCCCTCTTGCAAATTCCTATGATTTGAAAGAGAAGAAACAGGAAGAAAAGAAAGAGCAAAAGAGATGATAGAAACAGAAAAAAAGGAAGAGCTGGGGAGAGAAGAGGTAAAAGAAAAGGAAGAACAAGGGACATACGAAAAGAGCTGGGGAGAGGAGGAGAGAACGAGAAGGAGCAGGGAAGAGAAAAGAAGACAAGAGAAAGAGCAGGGGAGAGAAGAGAAGAGAAAGAGGAGAAAAGAGAAATAGGAGAGAAGAGAGAAAGAGCAGGAAAGACAAGATGAGAAGAGAAGAGAAGAGAAAAAGGAGAAAAGAAGAAAGAGCAGGGGAGAGAGGAGAAGACAAGAGAAAAGAGGAGGGAGAAGAGAAGAGAAGAAAGAAAGAAAGCAGGGGAAAGATGACAAAGATGACAAGAGAAGAGAAAAGAGAAATAGGAGAGAGAAGAGAGAAAGAGCAGGAAAGACAAGATGAGAAGAGAAGAGAAGAGAAAAAGGAGAAAAGAAGAAAGAGCAGGGGAGAGAGGAGAAGATGAGAGAAAAAGAGGAGGGGAGAAGAGAGAGCAGGGGAAAAGAGAAGAAAGAAAGCAGGGGAAAGATGACAAGAGAAGAGAAGAGATGAGATGAGAAGGGAAGGGAAGAAAGAAAGAGCAGGGGAGAGATAAGGAGGAGCAGTAAAAGAACAGAACAGAACAGGAGAGGAGTGCACGAGCAGGGCAAAAAAATTTGGGAATGTCTCTAATGATGTCATACAGTGTGGCCAGAAGTCTTGACACCCCAGGGCCAACATCATTTCTCATTGTGGTAAGTGATTGAGGTTAGCAACTCCCTTCCTGGGAAGGGAAGATGTTCTAATGTTTTTTTGGAATACTAATTGGCAACCTTTTACCCTCTCTGAGGAGCAGGCAACAGTGTGTAAGTTAACTTCAGATAGTTGGTCAGCTGATATAGAGAGAGTGATCTATCCTCAGGTGTGCCAGACAAAGGCTTGCTGTGCTACTATTTTACTTCCTGCTACCCTCTCCACACTCTCAACATGCTTAAAAATTAGTACAAGTCGGGAGAAATGTAAGGAGTTGCTTAAATTATACTAGACTGGCCATGATCTCCCATTTATTTCCACTCAATAAAGAGTTGGGGTGAGGACAACATGGTGCACCACTGCAAAGATGCTGGTGAGGCTACATGCACGTGTCCCACTTTCCAAGTCTGATTAAAAAAAAATAAAATAAAAAAATAAAAAAAATAAAAAAAATAAAATAAATAAATAAATAAAAAAAAAAATAATAAATAAATAAAATAAAATAAAATTTTTGAAGTTTTTCTCCGTGCTGTCTGCCTTGGTTCTTTAGCAACCTGCCTGGAGATAAGTGCAAGGGTCTTCAGAGTAATCTTATGAAGCTTAGCAGACTTGGAAAATTGGGTGAGTGCAGTAGCTTTAACAGAGTCATTGAAATCGTACACCTCAGCCTTGTTCCTGAGTGGAAATAGATGGGAAGTGAAATAGTAATGCAATTAGCCTTTGTCTGGCACACCAGATGACAGACCATGTTTTCTCTATATCAACTGAACAGATAATTGAGGTGACACACACACTGGTTCCTATGCTTGAGAGGGCATAAAAGGTTACCAATTAGTGTTCTAAAAGCATCAGAATATTTTACCATCCTGGGAAGGTAGTTGTGAGCCTCAAATGCTGACCACAAAAAGAAATGACACCGGCCCAGTGCTATCAAGAATTTCTGTGCATACTATATAGACTCTTCTCTCTTTCACCTGATTGGCTGGTGATGTAAGGAAGTATGTTTTGTGAGGCATATTAAATACATTATTATGAACATTTTTGATGTATTTGTATGATGGCACTGTGCTTATAAGTCAATAAGATTTGCTGAAAAACACTTCTGAATGGAGCTGAACAATGCAAAACAAGCAATGTATCCAAGCCAAGGAGATATACAAATTCATTCATGTAAGCCAATGCTAAGAAGTTAAACAAGTGAAAATGATAGTTATCTCCATATTCTGTTTTTTTTCATTTTGATTTCCCTTACTAATTTGCCACAGTATGTGAATCTTACTGATAAGTAAGCAGAGTACCATCGCATAAAATTGTTTTAATCATGCGACTTACTGAATTTGTCATGCACTCTTGGAATGTCTTGGGCAAATATTTTGTCATCAACAATTAATCAGATGACTGCCAACCAAGTGAAAGGGAATAAATCTTAACTCACAAAGAGGGAAGGGCTTTCTTAAAGCAGATTTACTTTTCTAATATGAACAGACAGTAATAAACTTACCACACAACATATACATGGATGAGCAATGGTTGTTAAATTCATGTGCATTTCTGTCCAATCCTATCTACTATCAAGTAATAGCATGAAAAAGTGACATAGGTGTTATCCACTACAAGTAAAGCTCAAAATGAATAATAAATACAAGAAACATCATATTTACCTCGCTGCTCTCCTCTTCACTTTCCGATTCTTGCTTTTTTCGTCCTTTGGGTTTCCTACCTCGACTGGGTTTAGGTTTTCTCTGAGGTTCTGGTGCTGGTTCCTCCTCTTCCTCCTCCTCAATAAGTGCAAAAAGATCACCATATTTTTTCTTTTGCGTCTCACTACACTGATTTTGGGCTGTTTGCAAAATATCCTGCATGGTTTCTAGTGCAAAAAATGTCGTTTGGCCACAAGCTGTCCTTAAGTGGTTCAAGTGTGACAAGACTTGGTCCAATGGCACTGCACTGGCTTTTGTACTTTGGTTCCGTTTCCGTTTGTTTGGTGAGGGCTGTGGCTTGTTGTTGACCACTTCATTGATGAGGTTGGCCATCTTATCCTCGTACCGCTGAACCCAGTACTGTAGGATGGTCACCACAGTGGGGTCTTCCATTCTAAACTCCCGAAGTAAGAGTGTTCGTAAAAGAATCCCAGTGGGTCTGAAAAAAAAAAAAAAAGCCTCTTATAAGTGAACTCCTTATGAGTATGTTTACTTCCTTATAAGATGTGGTATTATTCTAGAAAAAAAAACTACCTTGATTATAAGATGTGGTATTATTCTAGAAAAAAAACTACCTTGATTACATCTAAATGAGTTGGGATTAGGCACGGAAGCTGTGATTACTGTTACTAAAGGGCAAGTACTACTTTTTTGACATCTTGGTTTCTAAACATCCCTCTATATGTACTCAATATGTGTACAATCCTGATGGGAGATAATGGTTTTTAATTATGCAGTAAAATATATCAAATTTTGTCTAAATAATTGTTATGACAACCATGGTTATTCTGTTTCTCAATATATAACACAATAAGAATTGTTAGAAGAATCATGTATCACTAGTTATTTATGATATGGGATCTTCAAACATGCTTGTTTTTTCATCTCATTTGTGTTGGCAATGACAAGGCTCTTACTTGCATTATCTTCTACTTACGATTCTCTCCGCAGCATCATGAGGATATTTGAAAGTGCTTCTCCATGTGTATTTGACACCAATGCAGAGTGTGAGGTAAACTTGAGCTTTGGCATCACAGACAGGCAGCAGTCCACAGGAATCTCGTGGGCTTTTGCCAGTTGCCAGAGAAACAACTGCTCCACAGTTTCCCACTGCAAACTCTTTTCTGAAAAGACAGTAAAAAGGTAAAATATGTTATACACTAGGCTGACACTTTTCTTAAAGTGGGTAGTAAGGTAAGGTTAGCCATAACATGAAAATTAAATACTGATAAGGGAATTCCTTATTCCCTTGCCCTCTTTTGATGGTGCACTGTGAATATTGAGGCAGTATTCTGACATCCACTCAGTTGTCTTTTTGACTATAATCCATCCACTTACAAGGCTGATATCCCTACAAGGTGAGGTAGCTAAGATGAAGCAGAGCCAAACACATTTTAAAAAACAGAACTTAGTAAGCTTCTCTTAAAAAAAAAAAAAAAAAAAAAGCTTAACAGGTAAAACACACACACACACACACACACACACATCACGCTGACATCGTACTGAGAAGATGTGCTGAGCAGCTCCCAGGGAACGAACTTCAGCAGGCGTTGGAGCCTGACCTAGACGTATGTACAGGGGGTTGGGGGTCATAGGGTTCTCCTGTTTCCATAATATAAGAAGTTTTTGGATCGTATAGATAGAAAAATGGAGAGAGAAACGGAACTAAGTGGCGTGACCAGACGTATGACATCAAAACAAATGCCATTTTGTGAAAACCAGCAATTTATTGAAACACCTGTTGGATTGAGGATAATATGGATAAGGACTTTTCTGGATTTAGAGAGCAATTAAAGGAGGGAAGCCATACCAAACAGAAGGAAATGTGTGAAATAATGAATAAGAGCTTGAAAATGGTATTCATTGTAGAAGATTTAATAGACCCTAATAGGACATTGCATTACCAAGGATTACAGGAAATCACAGAGCACAAAGAGGATATTGGATGATTATTGGATCATTTGGATGTAAGAAAAGCAATGGGGCCCGATGGTGTATCAGGCTGAATGCTAAAAGAATGTAAAAGCAACTACTTGATCCAATTTAGGAAATAATTACAAGTTCACTAAATGAAGGAAAAGTTTCACTAGAATGGAAAGAGCCAACATAATACCAATATTTAAAGGAGGAAAGGCAACTGAGCCACTAATTATCAAAGAAAAATCGGTTAAACATCTGGAAGAACAACAAATCATATCATACAGAGAATTTGAGTTCAGGACAGGATGGTCATGTGTGAACTTAAGCTTCTACTCGAGAGTAATAGAAGGACTGGAAAACAGAGATGGATGGGTGGACACAGTATACCTGGACATAAAAAAGGCTTTTGATAAAGTCGCTCATGGAAGACTACTTTGGAAACTAGAGAACATAGGAGGATTGCGAGAAACTTTGTTAGAATGGACAACGGATTATTTGAAGGACAGGGAGATGAGAACTGTGATCAGGGATACATACTCATCTTGGGGTATAGTAACAACTGGAGTGCCACAAGGGTCAGTCTTAGCCTCTATTATGTTTCAGATTTATGTAAATGACGTTCACAATGGGATAAACTGTTACGTTAATTTATTAGCCGGAACTAAAGGACCTAACATATGAAGAACAGCTGAAGCAAATGGGACTACCAACCTTGCAAGACAGAAGAGAACAAGGAGACCTAATAACAATGTACAAAATAGTCAATGGCATTGAAAAAACAGACAAGGAAGACCTGGTGCTGGTAACTGAAAATAGTAGGACAAAAGATCATGTAAAGATCAGGATAAGGCAGTGTGAAGAATATTGGAAAATAGTTTTCCACACAGAATGGTGAAGTGGAATGCATTGAATAATGAAGTTGTTGCAGCATATAATGTGCATCACTTTAAGGAAAAATTGGATAAATGGAGACAGGAAACTATGAGCCCCACTAGGTAAATACACACACACACAAAGAAAAAAAACTAATAAAAAAAAAATAAATAAATAAATAAATATAAATAAATGAATAAAATAAAATAAATAAATAAAATAATTAAATAAACAAAAAAATAAAAAAATAAAAAATAAATAAATAAAATAAATAATGATAAATAAATAAAATAATAAAAAAATGTAATTATTATCTATAACCAAATTGAAAATTGTCATCAGCCACTAGACCTGCGCACACACACACACACACACACACACACACACACACACACACACACACACACACACACACACACACACACACACACACGGTAGCTCAGTGGTTAGAGCGCTGGCTTCACAAGCCAGAGGACCGGGGTTCGATTCCCCGGCCGGGTGGAGATATTAGGGTGTGTCTCCTTTCTCGTGTAGCCCCTGTTCACCTAGCAGTGAGTAGGTACGGGATGTAAATCGAGGAGTTGTGACCTTGTTGTCCCGGTGTGTGGTGTGTGCCTGGTCTCAGGCCTATCCAAAGATTGGAAATAATGAGCTCTGAGCTCGTTCCGTAGGGTAACATCTGGCTGTCTCGTCAGAGACTGCAGCAGATCAAACAGTGAAACGCACACACACACACACACACCGATAGCTCAGTGGTTAGAGCGCTGGCTTCACAAGCCAGAGGACCGGGATTTGATTCCCTGGCTGGGTGCAGATATTTGGGTGTGTCTCCTTTCACGTGTAGCCCCTGTTCACCTAGCAGTGAGTAGGTACGGGATGTAAATCGAGGAGTTGTGACCTTGTTGTCCTGGTGTGTGGTGTGTGCCTGGTCTCAGGCCTATCCAAAGATCGGAAATAATGAGCTCTGAGCTCACTCCGTAGGGTAACGTCTGGCTGTCTCGTCAGAGACTGCAAGCAGATCAAACAGTGAAACACACACACACACACACACACACACACACACACACACACACACACACACACACACACACACACACACACTCTCTCTCTCTCGCCGTTGCTGAGAGAGGACGGCTCGTCTCCGGCTGCGGATGGGAAGAAGTGAAAATACCTATGGTGTTACAGGGCCCGGGTACCTCTGAGTTAGTGTCCTGTTGATGTCCTACTGTCGCATAGTGTTGAAAGTGAGGGATATGGAGAGTGGTCCCTGAGAGGAGAGTGTGGGCGGTGATTGTTTTGGCCGTAATCAGCTGACGATAACAAACATGGCGGCTACTCCTAGGCAACCCAAGGATTTTGAAGGTTTTATAACTACTCCAAGAGGACTGGAGAAATTAGATATGGATGCAAGAATCCAGGCACTGGAAAGTAAGTTCCTAAACATTTTGTCCATAGAAGAAAAACTGGATAGAGTTATAGCCGAGAATGATTCGTTCAAAAAAGAGATCTATTTGTTAACGATAGCGAATAAAGAGCTATTGAAGGAAAAAGTAGAGATGGAGAAAGAAAACCAACAACTAAGGAAACAATGTGAAGAGATGAAGGCTAAACTCCTAGAAATGGAGATGAAAATATCCGAAGGGGACTTGAGGAAGGAGGAATGCCTTAATCTAATTGATGCCAGGATGAAAGAAGTGAACCATGAACATCAGGAGGTACAAAGGTCCTTTAGGGAGATAGTGAAAAAGCAGGAAGAGGAAAATAAAGTGATTACAGAGTGAAATGGTAAAGGCACTAAAGGAAAATGAGTATGTGGTGAGAGATATTGCTGAAAAGAAAAAATGTGTGATCATAACAGGATTGAGGGAGGAAACTAACAGAAACTGGCAGGATAGGAGGAATAAGGAAAATGACAGGATTAAGTCTTTACTGAATAAGATCTCTGTGGAGGAAGAGGACCTATATGCTGAGGTAGAAGAAAGTGTGAGATTGGGAGCTTTTGAGGAAGGCAAGAATAGACCATTAAAATTGAAATTAAAGTCTCAGGTGGCAGCTGAGGCCTTGTTGAGGAGGGCTTGGAAACTTAAGGACTCTGAGGAAACCAAAACAATTTACATAAGAAGAAATATGTCACAGGATGAGCGAATGAAAATGAAAGAGCTTGTAACTGAAGTGAAAGAGAGGAATGACGAAAGAACAGAGGAGGAAAAGACCAAGTTTTTTTGGAGGATGAGAAATGGGAGGCTAAAGAAGTGGTGGATAAAACAGACGGAATAGACATTACATGGAAGAAAGAGACTAGGAATGGAATACAAGTGACTTACATGAATATAGATGGATTTCTGTCTAAGAGGCTAGAATGTATGGATTACCTAAGAAATAACGAACCGGACATAATGTGTGTAGTGGAAACAAAGCTAAGGCCCGAAATAAAGCTAGACTGGTTTGTTGTAAAACACTACAAAGTATGGAGAAATGATAGAAAAAATAAAGGAGGTGGTGGTATAATGGTTCTTACTAAGGAAGATCTGATAGTGAAGGAGGTGAACTATAGTAAGAGAAATGAGGAAGTGATAAGTATGCTTATAACAGATGGCAAGAGGGACATTAATATTATAACAGTATACATACCACCCAGAACCAGTGCTTGGGAATATGAACAGTACCAAATGGTGATGAGAAATACTCTAGACAGAATGAAGCAAGAACTCATCAGAAAGGATAGAGTGATGATAGTTGGAGACTTTAATTGTAAAGAAATAGTGTGGGAAGACTACGAAGTGGTGAACGGTGGTGAGTGGGCAGAGGAATTGTTAAAGGTAGCAACAAATAACTTGATGACACAGTGGGTGAGATCACCAACAAGGTGCAGGGGACAAGATGTTGCAGCAAGGTTGGATTTGGTATTTACCACGGGCATCTCTAAAAGAGGAAATTGAACATAAATGTCCCTTGGGGAGAAGCGATCATGATGTCCTAAGCTTTGAGCTGGATACAGAATTAAGCACGAATAAGATTGTGGAATGCAGGGAGGAAAAATTAAATTATATTAGGGCAAATTATAACCATATAAGGGAGTTCTTTAATGAAATTGACTGGTCCGTGGTATACCAGGAAAGGGATATGCAATTGAAATACGATAAATTTATGGATTTGTATAACTCTGCTGTGAAAAGTTTGTGCCATATTACAGAAAGAGGACTTTAAATAATAAACAGTGGTTTAATAGAAATTGTGAAGAAGCAAAAAAGAACAAAGAAAAGGCATGGAAGAAACTTAAGAAAAACAGTGATGTATTATCAAGAGAAGTTTACAAAACAGCAAGGAATAGATATGTTGAAGTAAGGAGAACAGCACAGAAGGAATATGAACAGAGGGTGGTGGAAAACTGTGATAGTGACCCAAAAATGTTTTACAAATTCATAAATGGAAAACTAAATATAAGGGAGGCAATAGTAAAGGTAAAAATGGGAAGAAGTATATGAGGATGCTGGAGATATAGCTGAAATTTTGAACGACAACTTTTGCAAAGTGTTTACAAAGGAGGAGCATTTTATGGGAGGAAGGCCTACGGAAATAAAGCAAATGCAGGACATCATGGTTACTAAGGAAGATGTAAGGAAAATTATAAGCAATCTGGATATTAATAAATCAATGGGGCCTGATGGCATATCTGGGAGGTTGCTAAATGAATGTAAGGATCAATTGTTGAACCCTGTATTTGATATTGTGGAAACCTCCATACGAACAGGATTAGTCCCGAAAGAGTGGAAAAGAGCTGACATTGTGCCTATATATAAGAATGGTAGTAGAATGGAACCGCTAAATTATAGACCAGTATCGTTGACTAGTATATTGTGCAAGGTATGTGAAGAAGTAATTAAAGCTAAGTGGAGTGAGTATCTAGAAAGTGAAAACATTCTGAGTGAAAGACAGTTTGGTTTCAGAAAAGGAAGATCGTGTATCCAATTTATTATGTTTTTATTCAAGAGTGACTGACATACTACAACATAGAGAGGGATGGGTGGATGCTATCTACCTGGACTTGAGAAAGGCCTTTGATAAAGTACCACACAATAGACTGATGTGGAAACTAAAGAAGATTGGAGGAGTAAATGATAAACTAGCAAAATGGATGGAAAATTACTTAATGGGAAGAGAAATGAGAACAGTGGTGAGAGGAAGGAAGTCCGAGTGGAAGAAGGTAACCAGTGGAGTTCCACAAGGGTCAGTGCTTGGTCCCATCATGTTTTTGATTTATGTTAATGATATGCCAGTAGGAATTGACAGTTACATGAACATGTTTTGGACGATACTAAAATTATGAGGAGAGTAAAGAATGTGGAAGATTGTAACAAGTTACAGGAAGATCTTGATAAAATATATGAGTGGAGTAAGGAGTGGCAGATGGAATTTAATATAGACAAGACCCATGTTATGAAAATGGGAAGAAGTAGATACAGACCAAACTGGGATTACAGGCTGGGTGATGAGAAAATTAAAGAGACCAATGAGGAGAAAGACTTAGGAGTAACGTGCAAAACACTTTGTCACCGGAGAAACACATTAACAAGATTTTTGGAAAACATATAACATGCTTCAAAATATTGGCCTTGCATTCCACTACCTAGATGAAGGAATGATGAAGAAGATATTATGTACCTTAATAAGACCCCAGTTAGAATATGCAGCTTGTGTCTGGTCACCGCATATGAAGAAAAATGTGAAGAAGGTAGAAAGGGTACAGAGGCTGGCAACAAGGATGGTACCAGGACTCAGGAGTTAGACTATGAGGAAAGACTGAGGAAGCTGGGGCTGACCACATTAGAAGAGAGAAGAACAAGAGGAGACATGATAACTATGTATAAATTGGTGAACAAGATTGACATACTGGACAGAGTTGATAAAGGTGACCACAAGTAATCAGCTCCGAGGACATGGAAAAAAGCTAATAAAAGAGATCTGTCTAAATGACGTGAGAAAATACAGTTTCCCGCATCGTAACATTGATAAGTGGAATAAACTGAGCAGTGATGCCGTTGACGTGGTGTGTGTCAATCAGATGAAAGAGAGATATGACAGGAATGGACAAGGAGACAGGACACAGAGAGCTTAGCTTGGGCCCTGTAATACACAAATAGGTAAATACACACACACACACACACAAAAACAGTAACATCTAAATCTGTAATGAGCGATCAACAAATGGTGTGATACTTACCTAATATAGATGCAAATGAGCTGTTGTCAAACATTTGTAAGGAGCCCTGAAGCACCATGCACACCAAGTCATGTAGTTGGGAGGAGTCCAAGCGCTCCAACACCAACTGCAATAACTCGGCATTGCCTCTTGTCTGTTTTGAGAAGTTGTTGTAAATATCAGGAATGATCCAACTCAACACTCTAGGATCATCTTCACCCAAGAACCTTAAGTCCCTTATCACAAATGCTGCAAAATCTTTAAGTCCAGCAGCTTTACACAAGTCCCTGTATGTTGATATGGAACTTTCATTATTTTCCTGAACTTTATCTGACTTGATGTTGGAGGCTTTCAGAAAGTAAAGAAAATGGTAGCCCACTTGATAGGTTGTCTTGTGCATCTCTACCAATAACTGAAGTATGGGCTGCCGGCGATGATCGTCCTCAGGCAGTGTGATGAGGTTATCAAAGATAACATATATAGGGTTGCCCAAGCTTTCTTGAATGCTTCTGTAAGTACATGAAAGAAGTTAATCAACTACAAAAGCTGTTATTGCCAAAGGAGTGACTCAAACTACACTCTGAAAATCAAATAACAAGAACATTTAACTCATGTGACATAAGTGTTCAAACTATATAAACTAAAAATAATACTTAATATAAAATAATTTTAACAAATTGTTTCTAACAAGAATTATTCATCTTGAATCAATGGAAACACACATACTATACAACACCTTTTTTAAAACAATCTTTTTCTCTAATAATCTTTGTTTTATATATTCTCTTCTCTTCTGTACCTGGCACGGGAAAAATAATAACATTTATTGAATACTTTAGTTCTTTTCTTTCCACCCAGAGCAGATGTTATGTTGTGCACACAATCAGATGTGGTCTCTCTGCCAAACCTGAACATTTCAACAGTTATACCCAGTCCTCCCACACTAGGGATGACTTTAAATGATTTTTGAATGCTCATATATATATATATATATATATATATATATATATATATATATATATATATATATATATATATATACACTCTTATTTTTCTTTGATTCTTTAAGTCCAATGTTTTTAAAATACTTAACCATCTTAAAATAATCTACCTATCTTTCATCAGATGTTTTGACAAATTCAGTGATTTGCATTTCCTACATTTGTGTCAATCAACTCCTGAACACCAAAACTTTAGTCTAATCAGTCTCAATTTCTTCTAAATCCATTCCATTGTTCTGAATTTGGTACTTTAAAATAATGCTACTTTCTTACTATACTCAAAAATCTCCTTTACCTTTATACTAAATTCTAAGCACATGAATTAGAAATAAAGAAAAAAGCAACCTTCTCCGTCACCTCTTTCATAAGACACAAAACATACTCAGCTGAAATATCCTGAGGCAAGAGGGAGGTTCCAGGAGTCAGTTCATCAGATAAGAGATGACAGAGACAGTAAGCCAGGTTGACTGCCTCCATCTGGTCCAAGTCATCACTGAATATCAAGTCACACAGCTTCTGCAGCAGATCACACCTGTAACAATAATATTATGATAACCACTAACTGCACATGAGACTACTGACGTCATCCTGACTTGGATAATGCCAGTCAGGAAATTTTCATACATGTTAAAGATCTGGATATTTCAATTTTTCATTCACTATAACCACAATGCTTCTGGATGCCACTATTAATAAACAGCTCAAGGAAACCAATGATTTTGGATTACTTTTCAATTTATCATCAATTTCCATTATTTCCATTTAACTTTCATATACATTAAGGACTACACTTTACTAAATGTTAATTTCAGTATTCCTTATTCCAATGATACTTGGTATGAGATATCTATTAATGTATGGTTCTGTTTCCAGTGGAGTGGAATACTTCCATCAACCCCAATGCAACATACAAAAGTATCATGTGGTATCGTAATAGGTAAAATCACTTCGTTCCTACTTCAGAGAAAACAACAAACCACAAGCACCAACTATTCCTTCTTATATAACACCAACTGAAATTTCTAGTTAGCTTGTGTTAACCCCTTCCCGGCAGCAAGGTAGATGAATGTACTATAACAAAAAAATTGTCCATATATATAAATAGACTTTACCGACTTTCATCCATATGTCTACATAGTTTCCTTGCAAATGGGCATTCCAGATTGACATCTATATGTAGACTGAACAAATTATTGAATCTATATATAGACTTGGCTGCAAAACAGAACAAACAATTGAATCTATATATGTGTTAATTGGATTGGTGATAATGGCTGTCAATATATTTATATGAATGTTTGGAGTTACTCACATCCAGGACTTGTAATTTACTTCCACTTTTCTTCGTATTTCTCACATACTTGTTTTGTACCTACTAATTTTTTGGCAACGGTGCTGGTGTGTGATACAGTTCTCTCTCTTAACATGATAGACTAAAAATAAAAGAAAGAAAAAAATGGAAAAATTTCCAATATAGGCTTATGTGTGTAGCACATCCACCACCGACTGGCCTTGAGAGGCAATGCTGGCAAGTGTTTCGGTATTTGAGAAGCCAAATAATCATTTATTTTTTGAATTTTGTTAGTTGTAAAGAATTGTCTATATATAGACCACGCTACAACTTAGTGCAGTAAAATCAGAACAGAAGTCTATATGTAGATGATCCGACAAAAAGTACCAATTTCTAAACATCTATTTATAGATCCTCTGCCGGGAAGGGGATTAAATATATAGACATGACTGAACAACATAGTAGTAACTGACAATCCTCATGATAAGATTTAAACTCATCAAGGCATCAGTACTAAAAAGAAACTTAATACCTGTAGCTCTTGTATACTACTGAGAAATCTCAATAAAATCTGCCAAACCAAAAAGAGCTGCTCTCACCATATATATATATACCAGTAATTTCCTTCACTTTAGTCCACTCTGGGCATTATAATAAACAAATGACCCAGCATGATGTCCATCTCATAAATCACTAAAGGTAAGATCTACACTTACACTATAACAAACAAATATACACTGGATATGTAGAAAATAATTAGAGGAAATGTTTGATAAGCAACAAGCAAATAAATACTTTACCTACCTCACTTCATTCAGCCTACCAGAATTCTTAGCATTATTCATTACATTACCAGTGTCCCAACATTCATAGAAACCCAAGTACAGGACAGCTGGCCAGATACCAGTTTTTTCACTGTTCTTTACAATGAAAATAATGCTTACCCCACACCTACTCCAATCATGAGACCACAGAAGATGCAGAATACTTCCTAAAGAGTGCAACACACCATAATTTGGTTCATATGACTTTTTTTTTTTTTTTTTAACGTTAAGGCCTATAGCGCCTGTAGGCTCACTTGAAGAGTGTGTAGGAAGCGCTGTTCAGCTTTTGCCCATTAGTGGCGCAGGCAATTTTATTTATAGTGGTACCCAAAATGGGGGCCCATATCACCACCCAAGCTCATTTTGGGTGTAACCACCTAGAACCTGGGTATCATGGTGGCATGTAGGTAACTTTAAACCACTCAACAAATGGCAAAGTGTTTAAGACTGCACGTGGTGGGATTTGAACCTACACGTGGACGTCTGCCTGATCCCATGCTCTCCACTTTATCCACTACGCCACAGCGTCTCTCCTACAGTTTGAGAAGTTCATGTCATTTTTAAGCACTCACCACTGTTGCTCTCCATCCATCTCTATCATAAACAACTGCTCTAGTGATTCTGTATTCTGATTCAGTATTTCACAGTTCATTCATTGAAGGCATAGCCTTCCTCATAACCTTCCACTGCACACATCTGACCGCATTATTTTCTATTAGTTTACTCTCCTGCTTAACACATTGATTTGCCCATTCAGCCAACACTCAAACACCAGTTCTTCTTACTTCCTCATTTCTTATTGTCTCCATGTTACTTTACACATACTCCATTACATCTCAGTATTACTTCTCTGACATTACCAAATTCCATGTATTAGCAACACACAGCACAAGGGTGCTTCACATAATCCATTTACACATACCCAATGTCCCATGTTTAAAGTAGTTATGCAACTTTTTTTCATCCTGCACTTCACCTGTCTCAACTTTCCAGTCCACTTTTAACGGTTGATCCTAAACAATCTACCAGATCCAGCATTCATTCTTACATCCATCCCTTCATCATCTATCTCACTCAAGCATTTCATTGCTTAATTATTATTAACATTTATTTTCAGCTTCCTCCTCCTACAAATTTGTCTTCTTTACCAGTATTTTGAACTTCCTCTCCAAGTCAGCTCGGCCATCAAAGTTGTATCATCAGCAGTTCCTTCCCTACTCATCATACTCTGCCTAAACCCTTATATTCACTTTCTTTACTACACCATACGTATACAAACAGGACCATAGTGACATTATAAAGCCCTATCACAAACTAACAGGGAAGAACTTACCCACACAAACTATTAAACATGCCCTGCTATTCATATATGAAGTCACAGTTTTTACACATTCACACAGAGAGAGAGAGAGAGAGAGAGAGAGAGAGAGAGAGAGAGAGAGAGAGAGAGAGAGAGAGAGAGAGAGAGAGAGAGAGAGAGAGAGAGAGAGAGAGAGAGAGAGAGAGAGGAGGGGGGTAGGGGTGTTATACACAAGGAAATGACAAAGAGTGCAATAAATATATGGAAGAAAAATCACTCCTGTGTGGGAGAAAATTAAGTTACGACATTGGCCAAGAAAAATTATATCTTGCAAACAATTATGAAAACATTTATAAGTTGATGAAGCTTTATGACCACAAGTAATTTAATGTGTATTGCCATATTCTTTCTTTGATTGTATGTGTAATCATAAAATGCACTTTAAATACACGGATATAATGCACCGTCAGCATGGTTAACTCTTGCCTACCTCTGTTTTGTATCCTTTTCATTTTGCAAGTCAAGTATAATTGTCTTCATGTCATTTTCCAAGTATTCTAAGTGTTTACTGAGGTCCACCTTTTCCTCAACACTGTTTAAATCATTCACTTTGGGTTTTACATCCTCCATATCTTCCACAGGTGATGGTGGTGTCACTGGATTTTCCTCTACTTTGATCTTAGCAACAGGTAGAGGAGGTGGCTTTTGGGTTGGTGGATCCTCCTCATCTTCACTAAACATGGCCTCCTCCACACCACCAATATGATTACTATTGTTCACTTCACTGTCACTGTTCACTGCAGATGTGCCGAAGTCCAGACCAGTTTCTGCCAAGAGGTCCATGGTGGTGACTGATTGGGAGGACACAGGGGCAACAAAGTCATCATGTTTCACTTCCCCCATGACAGAGTTCGCACAAAATTCAGGGAATGTTTCACGAATGAGCTTTCTCAATTCCACATCCATATGACGGTTATCAAAAAGAGGTTCCAAGGACTGCACCACTCGTTTCTCAAGAATCTGTCTTAGGGAATTGTGCACTCCAGCTCGTATTTTGTCAGCCAAAGGTGGATGGAAGTTGGGAATGATCTGAAAACAGATTAAAAGTTATCATCATAAAGGTCTTACTGAGAGAGAGAGAGAGAGAGAGAGAGAGAGAGAGAGAGAGAGAGAGAGAGAGAGAGAGAGAGAGAGAGAGAGAGAGAGAGAGAGAGAGAGAGAGAGAGAGAGAGAGAGAGAGAGAGAGAGAGAGAGAGAGAGATTGATTTACATTGACTAATTACACTAACAATTTGTTTTATGAATTTCATGAATGGCAGAAAATTCTGGGGAACTTATTACAAATTTATGATATGAGGCTAACAAACCTACACAGACAATCCAACATGGAGTGGCTCAAACAAGGCACCACACATGACTCGGACTTTAAACCCTGTCACCTCAAAGGAGACCAGGCACAGCACAGCTGACCACACCAGCTATGACTTACAATCAGAGAAGCTAAACATTTGCTTCTGATATTCAGGTAAATAAATTTCTTAACCCTTAAAGTACGGCGATCGTATATGTACGATTGTAGCATCACGTGCAGAGAGGCGGGGATCGTACCGGTAATCATGATTTTTCCGCGCTAAACGTTTGAATCTCTCCCCCTCACTATTGGTCCTGGGGCAAGTGAAGGTATCTGGCATCTTTTCTCGCTCGTCTGCTTGAGCCTTGAGACATATGTTCCCTTACAATAAGTCATCTTTTCCCATTTCAAGGCAACATCTGGCAACCCCCGTCACCCGGAGGGAGGAAATGGTACTCCAAGTGATGTTATGTCAAGTGTTACTCAGTAATGACATTGAGGAGTGATGAAAATGAAGACTGATTTTTTTACTGAGACAGAAGAAAGTGAACACTCCAGTAATGATTCTGATAGTGATCTGGGAGACAGAGACCAACCCTCACAGCGATGTTCATAAACCTCCTCACATAACCTATTCCCCTCCAGCAATGCGCTGGTGTATGTCACCCTGGTTGCCTCTACAGGACTGTGCTTGTCGGCCAAGTCATGTGAATCCCATTGCTAATAAGAGTTGCCAGATTCCAATTATTATAGGAATCCACAATACTTGTAATATGTGGTTTCTTTTTCTTTTCCTGTTTTACACATCATTTCATATATCTGAGTTAGCATTTTCTTGACATGAAAGTGCAAAAGTTCCTACTTTTACATCAAATTCAAATGCCCAAAAGGAGAGAGAGAGAGAGAGAGAGAGAGAGAGAGAGAGAGAGAGAGAGAGAGAGAGAGAGAGAGAGAGAGAGAGAGAGAGAGAGAGAGAGAGAGAGAGAGAGAGAGAGAGAGAGAGAGAGAGAGAGAGAGAGAGAGAGAGTGTGTGTGTGTGTGTGCGCCGTGTTATCTGAGCTTGGGGGGTATTTCTTAGCGGCGGGTTCTGCCATGAATTTTTTTATATGCAATAACTTTGCTCTCAGAGGTCATAACATGTTAAAAATTACATCACTGTAACTCAGAATAACACAAAGAAATATGTTTTTATAAGGAAAAAATATTTTTAGTATTTTTGAGTTGTGAATTTTCCCCGTTGTAACAGACGGAAAGTAAATCAATGCCCCGTACTTTAAGGGTTAAAATATATAGTTTCTTTTTCAAATAATGTGGATCACTAACTCCACTGAAGAAATTAAATGAATCAACTCACCCTGCATATAAAATCCAGCAGTGATGTGGTGAGTACTGGGTGTGGCCGCATGGAGTGGTACATCACCAGAATGCCAGGTTCTGGAAGATAGGATTGTTAAGGAGTGGACAAAAAAGTACAATTCTTCCCATAGGTAAAAGGCAGGCCTCATTATACATATGAATTTCTTATTTTGCAAGATAAAACATGGTTTCCTAGTAAAAAATTCAATAAAGGTTTGAAACTAGTCAAGACCATGATCCCTCAGTGCTACTAATCCACAGGCTTGTTGTTTTGTGAGGTGTCTCTTTCAGAGTTGGATTTACTCCATGGCTAGATGAAGGCTTGGTGATCTGTTAAGTCAGACAATTTGATGCAAAGTACATTTTGGTTTATTCTAGGTATCTGTTTATATAATCATCACTGGATCTTTACAAAGCTGATCATGACTGGCCTTGAAAAATGCAAAATAATGAGGATGAATAAGAAAGCATTATTGCCTGTAAAATAATATCTATATTTTTCAGACAAAAAAAAAAAAAAAAAAAAAAAAAAAAAAAAAAAAAAAAATTTAAGTATAAATTTGCTTAAAATCCACAATATCCACACAAAAAAAGAATCTAGCACAGCAGAATATATGATGAATTGATCTGTGAATTAGATGACATATAATTATGCACTTTAATTTACTCAACAACATAAAACAGTGGAATTGCAGAAATTTGACATTAAGTACCATGTAAAACAAAAGAATCTAAGTTAATGAGTGAATGAAGTAAATAAAGTTTAGTAAACTTTCTAAAATCAAATGATAGACTGTAAGTATAAGTCACAAAAACAACACAATCACTGAAATAAGAAATGAAGACAATGATAGAATGCTGCATAAGAAACATTAAATTCTACTCATGAAAATCAGTTAACATAATATAATACAGTGCATATGTAACAAAAATGCTCTAACATCAAAGTTATCTATACACCAGGCTGACATCCCTTTTATAATGGTGGTCATGAAAAACACCTACATACATAAGTACATCACACGGCAAAATTCTTCTCTCATGGCCTATGATTTGTTAACATCTGAAATGGTTTGCTTCTTGCTGTCGTATTCTGCCGTCTGAAAAGTTACATAGGTTCTGGCTTCAAGCTTCTTAAGCTGTAAATTGTGAGCCACAATTCAGACTGAAGAGCATGCAGAGCTACAACTCTGGCTGTAAATTTTCCACAGGTGCTATCCTTTTCTTTCATGGATGCACTAAATTACATATTTCCCTTAATAAGAAAATATTTTTCTGATTATGAAATTCTCCAAATATAGTCAACTCTCGATTAACGTGAGTTTGAATAATGTGATTCTGATTTAACGTGACTTGATATTCAAGGAAATACAAAAAATAATGCAATTTATTTGATTTAACGTGATTTAACTCAACTTAAATGTCACGTGCACCCACAGCGCTATGGTGTTGCTGTCTCACATATACATTTATGTTCACAAAAAAACATTTTTACTAGCATTTTACAAGCCTTACCATGCCATGCTTAAATGTCATAGCATAGGACACAAGATGAAAATTCAGAAAAATTATCCACTCAGTGTGGGTTAGCTCCAGACCAAGGAGTCAGGACTGTGAGAAGGAACAGCCAAGCATTTCTGAACTATCACTCAGTGACATGGAGTCAAGATGATCCTCACAGCATGATTGTATATGAATACATCCATTATAGTAGACAGCAGAGGCAGAAACACAAATATTGTGGTGAAAGCAACACACAAGCTAAAAGGGGTTACAAGAAGAAGCAGCCACTGTTCAGCAGCAGCTGCTGCTGCTTCTTGCACTCCCCCTCTCATATGCCACATTTAGGATGGGGGGGGTAACTTTCCTACAGAAAATATGCTTTGATTTTTACCTTAATGGTGATGTGAAATATAAGTTAGAATGATTTTGGAAAAAATTTCGGAAACACATCAACAAAGAGAAACAGAGGGAAAGAAGGACAGAGACAGAAGGTGAGGAGCTGAAGCATCATTACAGAAAGAAGGCAAGCCTGTGGTCTACAGAGAGGTGGCAATATTGGGGGAATCCTGGTGAAGCTCAGGGCCATACCAAAACAGCCAGTTTGTATTCGTCTGTGCATAAGTTGGTTGTTCTTGCATGTGTATATAAACTGATATGATTTTTTCTCTCTCATACAATAAAAATTGCACCTATCTTCTAAAATTCTTATTTTGCATACATGTAAAAAAAAAAAAAAGAATGATGATAAAAATGAAAAAATTATGATTATTATCCCTGTAGTCTCTCACAGTCACTGCCGATGCCATATGCCAGGTACATGTTTATATCTCACAACAGGATTGATTCGTATGCTACTAGCAAATATCAAAGTTTTTAAATCCAGAATATTGGGATCTAATAATGATCTAAATGCATGTGAGTCTTCAAATGTTAGGCAAAATCCTTCACTTCAGATTGTGAGCTTAAATCTGCTCATTTATCTTTTTTTCATTTCAATGTCTGCCAGAACTGGGTGCATCTTAAGAGCTCATGCATCTTATGAACCATCAAATAAAGTATGAACATTAAGAAATAAACCCATGCAAATTTTAAGGAGAAAATTACAGTTTGCCTTCTCTTAGCAATTTTCTGAAGATGACAAACAAGAGAAAATATTCATTTTTAGGGTAAATTAGTCTATTGGTACCATAAAAAAAAAAATAAATAAAAATAGAATTATTGCCAGCAGGGTGCATTGGCACTTATCCTGGTATAAACAAATCATAAACTTTTGTAAAAATGGTGAAAGTCAAGTAAGCCATCGTACCATATATGACCTACATTCTGAAAGATCTCATACAATATCTGGGAAAAAAGCACACCATCTTAGCAGAACACAGCCAAGACAAAAGTTGCATGTCATTAGATATGTCATGAGTGCTCTGATGACACAAAATATGTGTCAACATGTTGAAGGGGTTAAGGTACTTTAAAAGGAGAAATACTTTGTTATACTAGATTCTGGTATTAATAACTGCAATTTTTTTGCACATTACCACTCTTGCAGTATAAAACACCCACCCACACACATACACACACACACAAACTATTGCACGGATATGTATGTACATACATATAAACACACATGCCTCAGCAGAATGCTAAAATTCCTAGCCACACACCAGCAGGACAATTCATAATCCTTTAATCTACTGCTATTTTACGGAGTGATAGGCCTTCAATGTGTTAGGAAACCATCCTAAAAGAATTTGAATCTCAAATTTCTTGATTGTCCTCTAAGTAAGCCAATCACTCGGTTATCAAACAACTAATAATTTACAATATAAAGTTATAAATAAAACATGATTATACACATTCTAAAAATTGACACACACACACACACACACACACTTACAAATTAATTTTGAGGCTCACCAATATTCATGATGTTATCTGTTTCTGTGTTGTAAAGGAGCCAGTCATAGAAAAGAGCCAGCTTAGAGTTGGCTGTAGCAACTGGTGATGTGCAGGAGGAAAGAAGCCAGCCAATCACAGCCCATCGTGGAATTATGTCTGAGCAGAGGACCTCATTGGAAGGGTGGATGCAGCCAATTATGAACCGGATGAGGTCACAGCGCAGTGTTTGGCTCTCAGGTGTGTTCAGGTACTGAGGGAAGGGTAAGATTAATGAATGTTTAAAGTAACTATTTGGTAGTGATGATCTTTAGAGAGCTAATGTCAAATTATGTTCTACCAAAGTATTTTTATCGAGTTTATACCATGAATCAATATCCAATTTGCGTACTGCCAAGGTAAAAGAAGTTCTTGACCCCTTCATCTGGTATCTGGCAGTCATTCCATGCATACAGCTATTCTTCCATTCCCCTTAACTTATTATATATATTATTTGTGGAGCCAGAAAGTGCATAAGAAGGGATGTACACATCCAGTGTATAGATTAACAATAATTACGATATGATAATCTGTTTAGAAAATAAAGCAATTATTGTTCATGCAGTTCATGTTGCATTTGTATTACAGTATAATAATTCTTCACATGGTCTTCAAAAAGTTATAGAAAATAATAACACTTAATATAAGTTTGAGAATATATGAAAAAAGAATGGTGGAGACACTGGTATGAATGAAAGACACTCAGCATGACAACACACAGGCAGTGGCTAATTATATGTGGCTGGTGCTTTGTATGTCCATCTTTTCTCCTTAATTACTGAAATTTCATCAACTCATATCTATTATAAAATATCCTGATTCAAGAAATCTCAGTACTTTTCATGCACTTGTGCTCTTTTTTTTATTCATATGATATACTGGAAGTTTAACACAACAAAACTTGCTCAGGAAATGCCTAGTGTGAGAAGAATGGATAATGAAAGTAAAGAGGTTAAAAAAATATGGTCACATGTAATCCAAATCACTAAATGTAAAGATTATAAATGATGATCTAATTTATCAATCTACATACCAAGCAAAGATTCCTTTCTACAAAGGATAGCCAAACCAAGATAATGATGTCTGTCACATAGTAAGATTAAAATTACAAAGGAGGAAACTGAGGACCCCTCATTCAATCCTGATTAGTTGCCTGTGACAAGAAGGGAATATGGAGGTTGTGATCTTCCCATAACATCACTTAGTGTATGACTGGGCTGATCAACCCATACCAGAAGGCAAATTATTAAAAACAAAAAAATAAGTATATAGATTAATAAATATATGAATAATTCACCTGCAAATGTAAATATACACTCATCAATATAAAGAATGCAGTGAAGCTTGCCTGTGTCAAGATCAAGATCACTGATTGGCGATCACGTGTTTTGTTTTGGTTCATGTGTTGTATGTTCATTTAGGCAAATTCTTCCTAACTGGTGTCATTCTATGTGAAATACTGATAAGTATGACCTATTATATATTGTTACCTTGAAAGGAAGAGTTGTTTTATGGTGAAGTACTAATCATCACTTTGTTTACGAGTGCAAAAATATCTGGGGGTTTGATTTTAGAGCCTCTGTTGCCAAAGATTACCACCAACCACTACCTCAATCCTGAACCCTGACCTCATAGGACGCAGGTTGGATTTTCTGAGACTTTCTTTAAAGAAAAAGTATGTCTTATGAGCCATCAGGTATAGTAATTCCTCCTGAATGAGTCAACAGCAGTAAATACTGCAGTCAGTGTCTCTTTACATGGTCATGTGCTGAAGAATACACACTTCGATAAATAAAATGGCAAAACTACACAACAGAATGAGACAGATTTGTCATGGATACTTGTTGACTAACTTTTAATTACTTGATAATTGAGTATCCTTTAATTTTTCACTACCATCAAACAATTGTGGAAAGCCTTCTTCACCGTTTCTCGTGAAATGCTACTTGACGAAGTGCATTCTAATTTTTGGCAGTATGGTAGCATCTTTGTTTCCCAGCCTCACTTTCACAATAGCCCAGAGGTTCTTGATGGGCAGCAAAACAGTAATAAAATTCAATGTTTCCATGGGATTAAAAAAAAAAAAAAAAAAAACATTGTCAAGTTGATGCTTTTTTTATAAAATGATTTTTTGTGAGGTAGGTGTCAACTTGCCTTTAGTTGAGTTGAGTAATCAGAGTCAGATGTTTTGAGTATCGACTCCACAGCCCTACTGGTAAGTACATCTATATAGAAGACTGACTTCCCATAAAGGGTGGTGGCTGAGACAAAGTACCAATTCCTAGGCCTGAATGGGATGAATGGACAGATCCTCACCAACCATCCTACTACAAGAAGCTGTATAAATAGGTAAGAAAATAATAAAGCATTTATGGTACAACTCTCCCACAGAGAGCCAGAATACTGGTATTCATAATACAGCTTGCAACCACTGAGTCTGTGACTCTCAAAAAGAATAACCTTAATGGTGATAACAGTAATGATAACAACAGCAAAAGTAATGTCATTGATTTATGTTAATACTCTAAGTGTATTTCTTTCAGTAGAATGTTTCACTGGAATACCTCCTCTTAAAAGCCACTCAACATTTGCAGCTTTTACTCAAAGTGAATGTGTGCATATGGTGTCTTGTCTTGATCAACCACCTGATGGAGAGATGTCAGCCTTGTATGTAGATAGATTATCACTAATGATGCTGACCTTGTATAGACAGATCATGATCCATTTTCATCATTGTATCTAACAAAAAACTGAAAGCAAATCAGAATTAAGAATCTGGAGAAGAGACTTTTTAATAGAAAATAAATTTTAACTGATAGTACACTGATATCCTGCACAACAGTTTTTAACCATCTTAGGTGTGTCACTGTAAATGCTGACAGAATCCATATCAGATCACAATAAATGATATACAAAAATTGTTACATACCTGTCTTTGGAACCATTCTTGATACCTCTTTTGCATACCAAACTTTACATCTGTACATAGGAACACAATCTTCTTCTCCATTTCTGGAGTTAATCTTACTACAAAAAATCTCCGTGAAGTTCGTGTTTGAAGAAGTTGAAGGATTCCTGCAGAGAAAAAAAAACAAAGATAAAGAATAGGTAAAACACAATTATCATATACAAAGTATGAAAATTTTGAAGAAAAGATAATGATGAAATGTGTTAAGGATTAGCATGAACCAAACTGACATAACTCATACTGCTGAAAAAGGGGACATTATCCTTTTCTAATATAATTCACTAACTTATATTTCTAGAGGGGAGTGGCAAAACCAAAATCATGTCCACACTTTCTGAAGCATTTTGCAACTATATAGTGCTTGCTATATGTCACTTCACATCTTTGCTGAACTTTTAACTACTCTTAACTTACATGTAAAAGGAAAACAAAATAAGTATGCTATTCTCAAAACAAGGATCAGTGAATGGTTACATGAGAAGCTCAATTCATCTCACCTGTAAAGCCAGGGCACAAAGAAGTGGGATTGTGAATCAAGTCTCTCCAGAAAGCCTCAATCTCCTGGATCTTAGCGATGTTTTGAAGAAGTCGCACCAGGTCTCTCCCAATCATCAGGCAGTCCTGGAAAGGAAGAGTTCAACTAAGCACCATCACACTTTCCTCCTGTTGCTCATCATTTAGAGAGAGAGAGAGAGAGAGAGAGAGAGAGAGAGAGAGAGAGAGAGAGAGAGAGAGAGAGAGAGAGAGAGAGAGAGAGAGAGAGAGAGAGAGAGAGAGAGAGAGAGAGAGAGAGAGAGAGAGAGAGAGAGAGAGAGAGAGAGAGAGAGAGAGAGTCATTCCACACAAATTATAATAAGATTCAATCAATAAAATAAACACACTGGTAAGTACACTCACCATCTCTCTCTCTCTCTCTCTCTCTCTCGCTTTCATTTTACACCTGCCTTTTATAGACTTTTAACCTCTTTCCATAACTTTTTGTGAGAGAGAGAGAGAGAGAGAGAGAGAGAGAGAGAGAGAGAGAGAGAGAGAGAGAGAGAGAGAGAGAGAGAGAGAGAGAGAGAGAGAGAGAGAGAGAGAGAGAGAGACTAATGAAAAGAAAAAAAATACACACACACATAAACCAAGGTTGTATTCCCCTAAAAAAAGGAGGACAGCCAAGACAAGGTACACAACCTTCACATTCACACCACTCTTAGCCTCTTGGCCCCCAATGGAGAAGAGAAAGTACTCATGCCCTCACTTTACATACAGGGACCAGTCACACATCTTTGACAGTTTTCTTGGCAATGAGGCTCTTTCAAAGGGATAGGGCAATAGGGTCTCTCAGTGCTTCCACAGGGGCAGTGTGTGTGTGTGGAAATTGGTGTGGAGAGCTCTCACCGCCTCCACTACTACCATTACCACTGCCACAACCTCTCTCTTCCCTTCTATGTCAGTGCTGCTGTCTGAATGTTTTACCTCACAGTATGCATGGGGAAGTCTTGACAAGATGGGGCTACATCATTTCTCTTTGTGGTGAGTGTTTGAGGCTCACAACTAAAGGCTTGCTGTGCTATTATTTTGTTTCCTCTCAACTTCAATCTTTTTATTATTCTTATGTAAGAGGGGAGACTGGAGAAGAGAAAAAGAAGAAGGAAAAAAAAAAAAAAAAAAAAAAAAAAAAAGGCCCACTGGATTGTAAATTCCTTTAAACTTACTGGCCCAATGGATTGCAAGTTCCCTTAAAGTTATTAAGAGTTATCCTATTGACAAGGACAAATGTCTTGATACCTCACTCTTAAAAGAAGTCAAGTCATAGAAAGGGAAATACAGAAGCAGGCAGGGAGTTCCAGAGTTTACCAGAGGGATGTAAGAATGATATTAGAGAGTTGGACAGAACAGAAGTGAGAGGGAGAAGAAAGCCTTGTGCAGCGAGGCTGCAAGAGGAGGGGAGGCATGCAGTTAGCAAGATCAGTAGAGCAGTTACCATGAAAATAGCAATAAAAGATAGCAAGAAATGCAACATTTATGCGGTGAAAAAAATAAACTTCAGCTGAAGACAGTCAGTCTGAGGAAGGGTTGATGAGACAAAAAGCTTTTGATTCCACCCTATCTAAAAAAAATTGTTAGTGGAACCCTCCCAAACACGCAAAGAGTACTCTATACAAGAATGGATAAGACCCTTGTACAGAGTTAGCAGTTGGAGGGGTGAGAAAAACTGGTAGAGACGCCTCAGAATGCCCAGCTTCATAGAAGCGGTTTTAGCAAGAGATGAGATGAGAGGTTTCCAGTTTAGATTAAAAGTAAAGAACAGACCGATGATATTCATTTTAGAAGATAAGGACAGCTGAATGACACTGAAGAGGATAGTCGTCTGGAAGGTTGTGTCAAATTGATAGATGGAGGAATTGAGTCTTTGAGGCATTGAATACAACTAAGTTCTCTCTGACCCGATCACAAAACTTAGAAAGATAAGATGTCAGGCATTCTGTGGTGTCCCTGCATGATCTGTTGACTTCTTGAAGGATTAGTCGTCTCTGAGGGATTAGAACGGTCACCTTTTTTATGAACAAGAAGAAAAGATAGAAGTTGATTGACATATATGAAAGAATATGGCCAGGTAAGATGTAAGCATGGAAGCACAGTATTTGAGAACAATAGGAGGGACCCTATCAGGTCCATAAGCCTTCCGAAGATTCAGGCCAGTGTGGGCATGGAAAACATCATTACGAAGAACTTTAATTGTAGGCATGAAATAGTCAAGAGTGAGGAGGAGAGGGAGGGACAAGCCCAGAATCATCCAAGGTGGAGTTGTTAGCAAAGGTTTGAGAGAAGAGAAAAAAGGAAAGATAAAGAGGAAAAGTTATTGGAGATGTTTTTGGCCCAATGTCAGAAGTCTCGAGGGGAGTTGGAGTTTGAAAGATTTTGACATTTTCTATTTATGAAGGAGTGTTTGGCAAGTTGAAGAACACATTTAGTATGATTCCAGGTAAAAATATAAAGTGCATGAGATTGAGATGATGGAAGGCTCAAGTACTTTTTGTGGGCAACCTCACTGTCATGTACAGCACAAGAACAGGCCATATTAAACCAAGATTTAGAAGGTTTAGGTTGAGAAAAAGTGAGTAATGTATGCCTCCATGCCAGACACTATCACCTCCATTATGCGTTCAGCACACTGAGATAGGTCTCTGACGAGGAAACAGTAATCATTCCAGGGAACATCAGCATAATACCTCGTCAGGTCGCCCGCCCCAACTGGCAGAGGCAAAATGCCGGAGGCACCTCCACTTTGTGGGATCCTGAGGAGGGATTGGAAAGATAAGGACTAGATACAGATGTGAAGTTGTGATAAGAGGAGCCCAACAAAGAAGATAGGGTAACAGCATAAGCAGGAGGATTAGAGATAAGGAAAAGGTCAAGAATGTTGGGTGTATCTCCAAGATAGTCAGGGATACCAGTAGGGTGTTGCACCAGTTACTCTAGATCATGGAGGATAGCAAAGTTGAAAGCTAGTTCACCAGGATGGTCAATGAAGGGAGAGGAAAGCCAAAGCTGGTGGTGAACACTGAAGTCTCTAAGTATAGAGATCTCCATGAAAGGGTAGGGGGACAGAATGTGCTCCACTTTGGAAGTTAAATAGTAAAAAGAATTTACTATAGTCAGAAGAGTTAGGGGAGAGATAGACAGCACAGATAATTTTAGTTAGAGAGTGACTATTGAGTCGAAGCCAGGTGGTGGAAAACTCGGAAGATTCAAGAGCGTGGGCATGAGAGCAAGTCAAATCATTGTGCACATAGACACAACATCCAGATTTGAAATGAAAATGAGGATAGAGAAAGTATGAGGGAACAGAAAAGGGGCTACTGTCAAATACCTCAGACAGCTGTGCTTTGGTGAGGAAAAGAAGATGAGGTTTAGTAGGAGAGAGGTGGTGGTCTACAGATTGAAAATTGAATCTAAGACTGCGAATGTTGGAGAAGTTAATGAAGAAAAGTTGAGGGAGGTGTAAAGACATTTTGGGTCACTACCTGAAGAGCAGTCCAACTTGATTCCCTCTCCAGAAGAGGACTCTGAGGCTGGATTAGGAGTCGCTATTTTTTATTTTCAATGTAGAAAGTATGTGTAGTAAATGCATGTAGTTTTGTGAGGAGGAGGCGAGTTGTCTTTAGAGGGCAAGCTGTGACTGCCACCTTGAATTGTGAGACACAAGGGAAACATTCAGTAGGATCACAACTAGATTTAATAGAAGGTTCACAGCACCCCTGATGTGATAATATTTTTTCGGTAGTGTTATAAAAAAAACGCGTAAATCAACACGCATAAATCGAGTTACCTGTACCTTGGTAGTGTAGTTCGTAACAATGGTGGGTCAGCCTGGCCCATGGTGTTATGGACTCGCTCAACAAGAGTATTTAGCGTTGTTGGTACCTGTGCAGATGGATGAAGATTCGGATCTTCAAGTTGCTGGTGATCCCTGTCTTACTTTATGGTTGTGAGACAAATGCTGAACACCGATTTGAAGAGGCGCATTGATGTCTTTGGTACTAGATGCCTTTGCAGGATCATGGGGCACTGCTGGTATGACTTTGTGTCAAATCAGCAATTGCTCCTTGAGGCTGATTTGAGGCTAATTACCAGCATAGTCCGTCATCGCCAATTGCAACTATAAGGGCATGTGGCACACTACCTGGAAGCCGATCCTGCATATCGGGTTGTCTCCGTAAGGAATAACCCAGCATGGAAGAGGCCAAGGGGATGTCCACAGAATTCATGGCTGTGACAAGTCAATGCCTCCTGCTGGGAGTTACTTGGCATGGGAAGGGAGCCTGCATGGAGACTTGCAAGGCGTGACCACCTGGAGTGGTGCCATGGGGTATGCGAGGTGCCTGGCGTATGCCCCCCATTGATTGACTGACTGAGGGACAATTCACTTTTTTTTTTTTGCACTAACCTTTCCTTTCTTATTCCAAATAAAATGACACAAACAAATACAATTACCATATTTAATGGCTCATAAGATGCACCCAGTTTTGGCAGATATTGACATCAAAAGAAAAGATAAATGAGTGGATTTAAGCTCTGAATATGAAGTGAAGGATTTCACCTGATATTTGAAGACTCTCACATGATCATTATTAGATCCCAATATTTTGCATTTAAAAATTTCTATCTTTGCTAATAGCCTACATACCAATCCTGCTATGACTTGTGAGATGTAAACATGTACCTGGCATATGGTGCTGGCAGTGACTGTGAGAGAGTCAGAGACTACAGGGCTAATAATCATAATTTCTTTTATAATTTTTTACATGTATGCAAGGTAAGAATATCCGAAACAGGTTGATTTCTGGGAAATCGTGTTTTCAGTAGGAAACCAATCACTAAGGTAGCTACGAGCAGCATCTTTAATGGTAAAAATTCACACTATCATAAGTGGGTATGCTGACAGAGTATTGTTGAGGGATGGCTTTATTTGGGAAATATATAGGGATTCCAGTATTCTTAAACTGTTCTCAGTCATTTCCGTATCCTCGCCACCTGTAATAGAAACAGTTTAAGAATACTGGAATCCCTATATATTTCCCAAGTAAAGCCATCCCTCAACAATACTCTGTCAGCATACCCACTTATGATAGTGTGAATTTTTACCATTGTAATTCTCTTTGCATTTTAACTTTATTCTTTTATACTTATATTTGTTTTATCGTTTTATTTTAGACTACTGATGATGACATAAGATGAAATGTCGAAACATTTGGCCCATTAAAGAGGCTGCTCATAGCTACCTTAGTGATTGATTTCCTACCAAGATAAGAATGTTAAGATATGTGCCATTTTAATTGTATGAAAGTGTGTCTTACCTCAAGGAGTAATGGCATCACACTGAATAAAAAATGCAGTGAAGCTTGCCCATGTCAAGATCGAGATCACCATCACTGGCCACGTGTTTGTTTTGGTTCATACAATGTGTGGTGCATGGTCACTTGGCAAATTCTTCCTGACTGGTGTTATTCTATGTGAAATACCAGTAAGTATGACCTATAATATATTGTTGCCTTGAAAGAAAGAGTTGTTTTGTGGTGTAATACCAATCATCAGTTTGTTTACATGTGCAAAGATGTCTGGGGTTTGATTTTAGAGCCTCTGTTACCACAAACTTACCACCAACCACTGCCTCAATACTAAGCCTTAGCCTCATAGGACACATGGTCATTTATTGAGACTTTTTTTGGGGAAAAAAAGGTGTGTCTAATGAGCCATCAAATATGGTAGTAAATATGTAGTAAATATGTAGTAAAACATCCAATGCTCATCACATCTCATACCAAAACTAACCTGAAATCGTTCTCTCAAGAGACCCACAACAAAGGTGACTTCTTTTTGTCTGAGTCCTGCAAACTGTGGGCCATTGTGGTCCTCCAAGATGCGTAGGTATGTGTACGTTACTGATGCAACAATCACAGGAAACTTATCCAGCCAAGGTCTGAAACAAAACAAACAAATTCTTTAAAATTACTGAATGCCCTAACACAATGTATATGCCTTTGTTGACTCTGGAAACAATCCTTATAGCAAGATTTACTATAAAAAAATGATCCCCTACATTGAGGAAAAAGGTAATCGTTAATTTTCCTGATCCTCTTTCAGAATGATACAAATGAAGGAAGAAAATAAATTAAATGAAAATAAAAAAATCAAACAAAATTATGAGAAACAAGGCAAAGAACCATACCAGATGTAACAATTTCTGAATACATGCATTTCTATCACCTACATACCCTTCCTTTCATAGCAAATTCAGTTAAGCAGAACACCACAGTTGAAATGGACCTTCAAGGGATGCAAAAATACATGTGCAAAGTGTATACCAGCACAAGTTATAAAGATGAGAGAGAGAGAGAGAGAGAGAGAGAGAGAGAGAGAGAGAGAGAGAGAGAGAGAGAGAGAGAGAGAGAGAGAGAGAGAGAGAGAGAGAGAGAGAGAATTAACATTAACAAAAACTCCACTACTCCTCTCCTCAGGGCATCCCTCTATCCTACTGACCACCATAATTTTATGGACCTCTCACTAAAGTATGCTTTGATGCACTTTTGTATGTGTTTAGCCATTGCTGGAACACATTAATTCAACTTTTTTTCTAACTCACTCATATCTAAACAAAATATGAATTAGTAACACAATTACTTGCTCAACTGGCTTACGATCTAAAAAAGTAGTATAAAAGTACCAGTAGCGCTAAAACCTATTGACCACATGAGTGTTTTCAGTATCATCACCTTGTTCTATTTATGTCCAGTACTGTTTGTTGAAACAATTGAAGAAACTATAATATGAAGATTCCATCTTCAGCCAGAAGCAATATATAAAAGGAGGGAATCCATGCAAGCTGGTGACAGTGGCAGTTGCCACAATAAAGACAAAGTCTCACTGTGAGTGAACTACTGTATGTTTCATTCAGATATGTATAGAAATATCTATAGCAGCAAAGCTTGGATCTAGTGAGGAAATATTGTACACTAATCCCCTGTCCCTCCAATACGTCTTAATTTGTGCCCTGCATGTCTGAATGTTGCATTTATCTAAGTCAGCATTTCCCAACCTGTGGTGATGAAATCAATCATAGGGACTGCTGGGAAGTGATGCACTCACTTTACTTTCTTTTATCCTTCTAATAAAAAAATATTAGTTAGAGATGCTGGACTGCTTATACATGACAAGAAGGGGTGCTATGGTTGGAAAAGGTTGGGAAATGCTGGTCTAAGTATTGCATACCTAATAAATTCTTATTACTTGACAGACATTGATGCAGAAAATGGTTTCATAAAATATTTCTAAGAGTACAACCAATTCAAAGACATATTTCTTCAATGACATATCAGTTGCAAATGCTGATCTATTCAAATTCTGCTTTATCTTTCTCCCTCTTTACGCTACCTCTACCACAATAAATTTAGAGGTGTATTTTCTAGATGATATGTATGTCTTATGTATGTGTTTGTATTGGATGACGTCTAATAAATAAGAAAATAAATATCAAATTACCTCTTTTCACATTGTAATAAACTACAATGAATGATTTCTAGCCATGAAAGCAAGCATGTACTCCTTGGTAAGAGGTAACAGATGACAGAATTGAAGAGATATGAACATGACCAAGTATCAGAAGAAACAAGGAAGATTTGTGGTTATAAAGATGTGTGGAACAACAATAGCAGTGTTCACTATGGGTGGAGATGTGGTTTTAAAGTACGGGGGTAATCAACACTCCCACAGTTTTCTGGAGAAGCACATTCTAAAACTCCTTCTCATGATACATCTTGATGCCCTGTACTTAAATGCTGCAAAGTACTGACTGTAGGTATTTATGCTAACAGTAACCATGGGAGCTGCTGGTTCACTCTCTACAGAACAGTTATCATTAGCCAAAACTAGTATCGAGGCTTTATATCTTTTCCAATTTACTTTTATTCTCCTGCTACATATTTAGTTTAAAATGTTTTTTCACTGTTTTCTATGACGACTATCTAGCAAATTCCCAAAAGTATCATGCAAATATAATTCATGCCGACAGGATATTGCGATGGACGACACTGCACAGAGATGAAAGGACTGGCCAATATTTGACATGACTTCTCCAAACCACCCGACAAATCTGAGACAAGAAAAGTGAATTTGCAGCACTCTATACATGTATTGTGGCTGATTGCAGGAACATATCAGGAAAGAATAACCAAGCTGTGAAAGGATGGGTTGTATTTCTAAAGAAGAAAGCAGCAACTTAGGGAAGACATTGGGAGACATGATGTAAACAGACAAATGGCAACACAGGGAAGATGTTGGGAGACACGATGTCATCAGGTAATCTTCAACAGTGTCCCACTACGATTTAGCATCAAAACATGGCTGTTTCTTTTATATGTGTCAGGATTTATATACAGGTATGCTAACAGTATAACTTAAATGGATAAAGGCAATATAGAGAGAAAAATAGCATTTGTCTCAAGATGATACATCCAAGATCGAAGACAATGTGCATAATATTTAGCTCGTTTTGCCGTATTTCTTGCTCTCCGCTTCATGATGGTGGCTAAAAATGTTCCTAGTATTCTATTACTTTGATAACACAAATGATGAGTAAAATTCAGTTGGGTGGTAAATATGGCAGTTATTCCAGACCATAACACCCTAATTACTTCAAATATAATACAGATGGTAGAAATGAATACATACTATGGATTGTATATCATAATTCCATGTACATATCACATACCTTAACATACAGATTATCAATGTGGATAAACCACATTTTTGCCAGAACAAGTCACACCAATTTGTTGACAAGTGGGAGAGAATGGCCGGTGTTACATTAAGCAGTGGTTATAAACAGTGCCACACCACTGTGAAATCACAAACAAATGAGACATGCCTCACTAATACAATAGTCATACAAGAAGTGAGGACAAAACACACTGCTGGAAGCTTGAGCTGTGCTGATGGCTGGCATGTGTATGTCTGAACACTAACAAATCTAGTTATTAAACATTTGGGTTATGGAGGGATTATTGTAATATAATGAAATATCCATTCTGTAACTCTTGTCAATATCATGTTGCCAACTTGTGGGCTTGAATAAATTAGAGGTCCTAATCCAAAAGGTATGTACAATCAACAAAGTCTAGTCATGCGGTGCAAGGCAATGTAGCTCATTCTGCAAGGAACACTTAGGCTGCTTCCCTTGGCACTGAACACCTCTTACTAGAACTTTTTGTGGCACAATAAATCTTTTTGAGATGATAGTCTTTGACCCTCAATGAATTCAGATACTGAAGTCATAGATTAGAGAACAAACAGTATGATATTTTCTTGACTGGTGCTGCAAAATATGTATAAGCTCACTGCCACAAACACAGTCTGCTGTTTTCATATTCCTTGAGCCTTGTATATGAGCATGCTTAGAAACAGCATCTTCTTCCATGTATTTGTTTACCTGAATGAATAAGTTTTTAGTAGCAGTCTATTTATCTATACCTGATACCCATCCCTAAGAATTTGTAACCTACACTCCTAGAAGAGAGCATACCACCACTACTAATTTGAAAATACAGAAAAGCTATCTGAAGTGCTTCTGCATTCTGGTAAATTTGAAGTCAATAACACAAAATGGGTACGAGCAACTTGACACATACAGTGCAATACTTAAAGGTCGACCTGCATTCATGTTGCACATTAAAAGAGCAACAACAGGTGTTTATATGATCACACCAGTGCACACACCCACAATCAAACTCTTGGCCTATTTAAAATACTATGCATTAAATTTTGGTGTTCAAGGGAAAAGAAGGCTGGCTTAAAGTTTAGACTGAGTAACTCAGAAATATTTGCCTTGTCTAATCACAGGTAATCAACATTAAAACACAATTGAATGTAAGGTTTCTGCAATCACAAGTTGTTTTTCCTATTGTTTACAAATGACTAGTGTAGCATGTCTTGGATGGTTGTACAGTTATTCCTACTTAGCATTTTTAATGTGACCCCTTTGGCTTGTAGCACATCAAATAAGTGCAAGTGTATATGGAGTTGGCCTGCAAGTACTCTTCAAGTGATCTTTCCTCTCTGAATATTCCTAATTCATTCCACTGCAGCAGTGTATATAGAGTTGGCCTGCCAATACTCTTCAAGCAGTCTTTCCTCTCTGGATGTTCCTAATTCATTCTATTTACACTGGAGGAAATAACTTGTAAAATGTTACCTATCATATATTAGCCATTTTTGCAACTGCTGGCTTATCATCTCAGCAGCAAACTGAATGCAACAATACCCTGGAAGACTAGATGCCCAACTATATCATACCAAGGCATGGTTATCAGAAATAGTAATTCATATCACACTGTGCTGCAAATGCTGATATAATTTCTCCACAATGAAACTATTAAAACTAAACTGCAAATCAAAAGCACCAATTCAGTTTTGGAATAAATTAATAAATAAGTATAAAAAAAAGACTATACCTTCATCATAGCCCCCACAAACAGAAAAGCCAAATAATAACACTAGATTAAATAAAAGTAATTAAGGGAAAACTGTTACTACATTAAGTCCTCTTGTAAGTGCAAGGCGAGACTTTATCAACACTAATCAATGTGCTAACTAAAAAAGTACAACTAAAGTTACCTTGAAAATGTTAGTTGGAATTCTATGTAATGCCAAAAAATCAAAATAAAGTACATAATACTATGCTTTAATAAGAATAATCAAAACATTGCACTGACTCTGTTTTGACAAAGTACTATATGTATGATAAATTCCATCAATATCAAACATTCCAAAACTTTATACCAGTTTGTTAAATCCCCTTACAGGCCACACATCAACTGAATACTGTACAACACAAAGGCAACTAATTTAAGTTAAATAATTTCATACTGTTTAGAAATAAAAAAAATTCTTACTAAAAGATTCTTCTAAGATACTATTTCAAATCCATGCACAACTCACCTATTTTCTCTTAGTATATCTACTAAACTTTCAGCCAACCACACATTCTTCGCTGATACATCTCCACCAGCAATCTGCCTGAGAAGGCACCACACCACTCCCTCCACATTGTTAATTCCTGTCTTGACCAGCTCCCGAACCAACCACAGCAGCTGTCTTCTTGTGCTCTCTGACAACCGGGAGAACCGCTCACCAATAATCTGGTGTATGAGTGTCTCGGTCACTACCTTCAGTGAGTCACGGGACACAAGGGTCAGATCATGGTAATGCTGCAAGGTAAATGAGCCAAATGAGAGACTTGTTCTGGCACAAAGTGTGCATACATAAAACTTGCATATATTTTTTGCCCTGTATAATTTCTCAGGTTACAATGTGTTCTATATCAGCCTATCAGTAACTACAATATTGTAACACATTAGCTTTATAAGAAATATATTTTCTAATAATTCTATCACTGTCATAAGTAGTGTTTTCACATCTACTTTTCTTTTACCTGGATGAATTATATCTAAACAGTAATTGCAAATTAAAATTATTACTGTAATAAGTTTAATTCAATGCAAGCAGTATTGTTATGTTAAAATTGATGGACCCTAAAGTTGGAGGTGTTCCACTCCCATCCTCTCTCAACACTTTGTAAACATAAGAACAGAAGAAAACAAGAGATGCTGTAAGAAGCCAGTAGCCCTACACATGACCATTCTTTTATACATCTTATCTAACTGTGTTCAACCTATTCAATGATGATGGCATTAGAAGGAACCCTTGATATCCATGAATTTGTTAATCATGCCACAAAGTTCACAATCTCAAGAAGGAAAATAGAGAACAAAAGATAATAAAAAAAAATTATGTGAAAAAACTTGCTCAAGTTAATTCATGATGCAATTCTATATGAAAATAATAAAATTAAGAAAACAATAAAAATGAGTAGAAATAACATCTCATGACTTATGCTATTGTATGTTTATTTGCCTACTGTAAAATGCTGCTAGAGAGCATTCCTATGAATCACTGAATGCAGTGTTCTAAGGTATTTTTCACCGAATGCTTTCATATTGACAAAAATCTCCATTGCAATGTTGTGAATAATATTCAGGCTCTGAATTTTTTGTGTAAACAATTCTAAAAGTTTCTAATGCTGATAAGTAAGTAGTTTGATATAGAACAATGTCACTCAAGTCTAGCTAGAGTCCAAGAGGTGTGCATGTTTGGAGCTGACAGAACCTTCAAGATGGCTACCAGGTGGCAGACCAAATTCACTGTAGCACCCATCTCCACAGGAATTTGATAATGTCACAGAAACTTCAAACATAGAAAAAATCACTGCGACAAGTGCCACTAATAATGTAGCTGATATAGTATTTCTAAGTCCTAAATGCATTTCAGTTCATCAATAATGATGCATCTATTCTACAAATGGCACTGTAAATCATGTGTACTTAAAAATGATCACAAAAACCTTTTGTCTACATAACCAAGCAATTCTACATTCTGCTTGAGGCTCATCACCTTGTTTACACACTGAGAGGTGCATTCAGCACCAAAAGATACAGTTGTTTAGGTTTCATGTTTAAATGTCACAAAGTATTCACTCTGACAGAGAGCAAAGCACTGCATTTGCAATGTGAGAAGGCAATTATATATACAAAGAAAGGACCACAACAGTGGCATCCAGTGGGCTCGACGTAGGTTCCTGGCTGAACAGCAAATGTAAACAGGCACTACAGGAGAAAATCTCGTCTCACATCAAAGGTCACACAGTAGGACTTTGCTGAATACATAGCATAGGGAGCAGAACTGCATAAATGTTGAGGGCTCAACTGCCACAAAAAAAATCTGAGTGACTGAAAACCATTATTATTTAAAAATGACAAGCTCACACTGTCCATATCTCTTCCTATATCTTCTCGTATGGTCTCAATGACCTTACACTAAATTCTTAATGAAGTAAACAATGGTTTGATAAAAATATAGTAAACCCTGCTTAAGTTGGATTCATATAGGCCAGATAATATTGAATAAGCAACTTTTTTTTTCTTTCTTTTTTTTACATTCTGGCCCAAGTGCATTTTTTTGCTCTTTGATTGAGTCATTTTAAGCCACTAGGGTTACATACTAGCTAAAACACTACTGATAGCTCTTTCATTCCCCAAGTCATATGAGGAGTTTACATGGCTGATTTATTAAACATGCAGCAGTGTCTCCTTCAGCTTTCCTTTAATTTGTAGCCCATATTGTTGCCTTTGTGTGCGTGTGCCTTGTGTAAATGTGTGTGTGTGTGTGTGTGTGTGTGTGTGTGTGTGTGTGTGTGTGTGTGTGTGTGTGTGTGTGTGTGTGTGTGTGTGTGTGTGTGTGTGTGTGTTTAATTCATCACCACGGTCATCTGCTGGTCATCCTGCCAGCC
>NC_059294.1:1810000-1817500 GCF_017591435.1 Portunus trituberculatus | reverse complement strand
TTTAACAGTATAAAAGTGTGTCTTACCTCAAAGAGTAACAGCAAGACATTGTAAAGAATGTAGTGAAGCTTGCCTGTGTCACTGGGTTCGGCGCATAACCGACCACATCTTTGTTTTGGTACATGCAATGCTTGGTGCATAGTCACTTAGGCAAATTCTTCCTGACAAGTGTCATTCTATATGAATTGCTGTGAAGTATGACCTATTATATATTGTTCCCTTGAAAGAAAGAGTTGTTTTGTGATGTAGTACCAATCATCACTTTGTTTACATGTGTGAAGATATCCTGAGGTTTGATTTTAGAGCCTCTGTTGCCATAGACTTAACAGCATCCACTGCCTCAATGCTAAACTTGGCCTCATAGAATGCAGGCTCATTTCCTAACACTTCTTTGGAGAAAATGTGTATGTTATGAGCCATCAAACACGGTAGATTAATCCGTTGATGGAGGGGCTGTGTCTGAGAGAGCGACTTGGTACGCACCCTGCGGTCTCTGCAGCATGCATCCTATGTAAAACATTTTTGTGTGCCACTTAATTGGAATAAACAATAAACAAAGGATCATCATATGCTGATCTTCCTGAAGTTTATCATGCATCACTAGCTGTCTTGGGAAGTGAAGCACCTCTGTGCTGGGATCAGCTGTAGCAACATTATGGTTGCAGTGGCGTAGTGGATAAGGTGGTGAGTGTGGGATCGGGCAGATGTCCATGCGTAGGTTTGAATCCCACCACGCACAGCCTTAAACTCTTTGGCATTTCACCATGATACCCAGGTTCTAGGTGGTTACATCAAAGATGTGCTTGGGTGGTGATATGGGCCTAATATAGGTACCACTATAAATAAAATTGCCTGCACCACTAATGGGTGGAAGCTTAACAGCACTTCCAATACTCTTCAAGTTATCTACAGGTGCTATAGGCCAGAAAAAAGCCTTGTGAAACTTCGTAATTCTTTATATTTGCCATACCAGCAAAACCTCTTGACTACATGTTATTCTAAATAATTTGCATAATTTGAAAAAATGACTAGGTTTATACTTCATGTTATTATAAAACTGTGCAATCTAAACATGGATAAATTGAGAAATACCTGTATTGGGTTGTGGGATAATCTGTTCTGAATGGAATGGTAAAACTTTCAAAATACTATTTTCAGGCCACTGACCAAGTAACTAAATCTCAAGTTGATATTACTCATAATGTATCTGCAAGAGTGCAACACTATATTTCAATCATAGCCTTTACTGGTATATAATTGATGGTTCAGCTGTGTGATGGTGCTTTTAGTCAAACGCTATAAATACATTTTACAGGTGTCTGACTGCACACCTGTTTGTATAGTTTCCTATGACTTCCACTAGTGAACATGTTTCACTTGACATAGTCTAACTCAAATCTACTCACTACCATTTTTAGAACATTCAATAGCAAGCAGTCAAAATTGTAAGCAACCAAAACCATGGTTGGAAAGAAATCTTTCAGTGTTGGAACTGTCCACCTCTTCAGATCAACTTCCGTTATGTTGGTGTCCATGATATGATGTTTGTGTACAAAGTTGATGATGATGAAGTCTGGGGGTACACGCTAGAAGATTAAGGTGAAGGGGACTGCTGCTTTGTTTACATCCAAGGATTTTAATCTCAGATTAAGTTTGTTTCACATAAAGTAGTAATGTACACTCAATCCTTAATTGGTGCATTTATCAGTGTGATAGCTGAAATCATGATAGCCAAAGTGAAGAGCCTATGGTAACAATTCAAACAGACACTTAGACTTCCAAGCTTTCATTTTTATGTCACTTTTGCCCAATTTCTATGCCATATAATAGCATAAAAATGAAGAAATAATATGGTATAAAAAATCTTAATCAAGAACCATAACAAAATACACTTTAAAGCATTATATTTAGTATATTTAACACCATAAAGGACACACAAGTATATAAGACACACCCATTTTAGCAAGTCAAATTCAGGGAAAAAAATTTTTAGTGTGTTTAAGCATATACAGTTGAAAGCAATCTACCAGCACATTACACAAGCAGAAAACATTTATCTTTTCTTGTGCTCTTCAGTTGGTCTTTCTGTTGTCAGTCTTATCATTTTTTTCTGTAGGTGATGGTCTTAAAGCCCTTGCTGCTGCTCTATTGACATGGTCTTGGCATAATGTACCACTTGTATTTTGTAGGAGATTGTACAGCTCGATCTTTTCCATTCTGCTGCCATAACAATGAGGATGTTGATGTATTTTGTTATGGTCATGAACATGCTGTTACTCCTTATCGCTAGATGGCACTGAGTCAGCTCCGATCAGCTGATATTTGTAAAAATGTGTCAGCCTCACAGGTTATTGTTTTCATTTTTACAATAATTTGTTTATAAAGTGATAATACTGGTAACGATAATAAGGTAAGAGTACTGGAAAAAGGTGTGTAATATTTGCCATCAAATACCATACCTCATTGTGAACGATTAGGGGCTCAGGTGAATGGGTAGATTGGAGAAATATAAGAATTACTTCTCAATAGAAGTATATAGAGAAATTCAACTAGAACATGAGATCATAATCTGGGAATTTTTGAATGACGGTTGTGCGATAGCAGTAATTTTGTGCGCAATAAAGACATATGTGAACTTTTTAAGTATGTGAAATAGCAATGAAATGTGAAAGTGAAAGGCGTGATAGCAGAGGGTCAAGTGTATAACATATTATACAATCATGATTGCTTTAATAGGAAAAATTCCACAGCTACATAAAAATCAGTGTTATTTACTAGCTCTAGTACACATTACCTATAGATAAAACTAGTGTCCCTCTCAAGATCATCATTTCAGTCACCTTTATATTAGTATAAATCGATTTCCTACATTTAGGCTTTCATCATTCACTTTGATAATAAAAAAAACAACTGTTGAAACTACATATTATCATTAGTGACAAAGTTCCATGCAACAAAGTAATTATAATTGTTCATAATTTTTATGCAGAATTAATCAATCTGGCATTTACTGGCATCTCAGGGTGACTTATTGGACGTCCCTATTGTTCTGACATATGCAGGTATTACTGTAATTAATTTCAGTAAAATCAAGTAAACTGCATGATCTACTGACATCAATGTCCAATTCTTGTTCTGAAGGGTTCTCCATAAGGAAAGTCACAACAGTAGATTCTATCATTTCTGTTCTAGAGCATTCTAACAATTTTATCTCTTTGTCATACTCCACCACTCATGGTTGTCTTGTATTGATCACATTAACACATTCATATGTGTTCCTAGTCATCACACACTGTTATTCATTCTTATGTGGACAAACCAATTTTGGACACTGCACACAAATTCCACTTCATTCCACTTCACTCGCCATTACATATTAAACAAACTGCCATAACTTCCATCATCCACTGGCACTGAAACTTTTTGATAATCCACACAATTTGCTTTAAAATCATAAGCTTAATTGTGCCAAAAATGTTTTTTCAACTATGTATAGAATTTCTCAATTATTATGAAACTTTTCTGTACTGATTTCAAAATGATGAATCTGAACTTGTATTGACAAGAGATAGCAATTTACAATCAAGTCTCTCTCTATGATAGACCAAAAGAATTAAAGAAAAGAAGCAACATGAGATGTGCAGATACCAACGGGATTTTTCAGGAAAATTATCTAATCTTTGATTATCAAAATATGTAATTTTTCAATTCTAAAAGACCATCCAGGTACAGTACACCTATGTTCATCACCATCCTTCACAAAGCAAGGCCAATAAGAAGAAAAAAAAAAAAAAAAAAAAAAAAAAAAAAAAAAAAGTCAAAGCCCATGATGCAACCTCTGTGCACCACTACGTAACAAAGTTTGAGCACTACTACTGTGAATGGAGTCTTGGTTTACCTGGAGAACTCAGGTAATGTCACTTTTAAAACACTTTTCCACACTAAGCCATTCTTAATTTTTTTTTCTAGCTATGCTTCATCTCTCTGACAAGCAAACTTCTAAACTATGATATTCTTATTACAGTGGTAATATTCAAGAGGTCTCTTGACTTATGTGCAAACAAAATCTCTTAAACAATTCAAAATTATACATCCATTACCATATTACATGCTGCTATAAGAATATCTACCAAGTCAAATTTTATGTTAGCTTGATAGGGTTTAGCCTTAATAAAGACAAAATACAAGCTGCTGAAAACACTTTCCAATACTGGAGTATGTCAATTCCATAAATACATAAATAAATAAAATTGGAAATAATGAAAATAAATAAAATATAAATAAAAAGAATAATGTGTGAAATTTGTGAACATGCATTGATATGACATATGCAACGAGAGAGAGAGAGAGAGAGAGAGAGAGAGAGAGAGAGAGAGAGAGAGAGAGAGAGAGAGAGAGAGAGAGAGAGAGAGAGAGCATTTTAGACAACACAAACAACATAATAGAAAAGTATTCCAAAGCAGAATTTCCAAAATTGACTAAAAGTAAAATATCTTCGGAAACTGAGTAATTTCAAAAATTAAAAATACTGAGAACATTTAATTGCAGGGCAATGAGAGTTTCCTGCAATGATATGCACACTTCACCACCAATAAGATACTTACCCTAGAGGCTATGGAAGAGTCGGCCAAAATGCTAACTAATAGGCCCAGGCAAAGCTCATCATGGACCTTGCGGTCATCTAAGGCTTTGTTTAGTGCATGATGAGACTCCTCTTCACTCAAGCCTCGAGTAAGGCTGATTACGCTGTTGTAGGCTTTATCGTACTTCTGTAAAACAAGACATGCATTTGTACACCAGTGATACATTGATAATTCCTAAAGGAAAAATTTACCAAAATGATATCAACAACACTAGCCATGATCTGTACACTAACTGTAGAACTCTACTGCTTATGTATTCTGCATTTTGCTGTACACTGAGGAAATATCTGACTTAAGGTGACCTTGTGGTGTAGGGGCTCAGGACAAAGAACCCCACATCAAATCCTAAGGCAGATGGAGACAATCTGTGCAGGGTATCCTTTCATTCTGCGCTTGAGGTTTACCAAGCGTGTTTTTTTTTTCTAAGTTCTATTTCCATGAGAAAAAAAGCTGGAGCACAATTTCTGGTTGGAAGGATCAACTTAGCATCCTACGATACTAAGTATTGTCTGGCTGGTTTATGTAGAATGTCAGTGTCACTGGTGCCAATACTTGTTCAAATTCAAGGATTCTTCATAAACGTAAATACTGTTCATTTACACAAAAGTTTCTCTTCATAAGTATTGAATTGTTTAATATACAAATCATACAGCAATAACTTAAAAAAAAGTATTAATATGCATACTAAAGAATACTATAAAATGATAAAAAATTTCAAAAAATATCCTTAAATATGGCATGTTACAATATAATTAAATAATCACCATGTAATAGATATTGGAACTATATAAAAAAAACTTTAAGTAAGGAAAGTATATTGACAATTCTAAAATTCTCTCAAAACCTTGAGACAAGCATGTTATATACTAAAAAAGAAAGAAAAAAAAAAAAAAAAGGCATCTTATTCCAGATAGGCTGAAGGTGTACATGTGGGAAAGATGTGTTAGGCTGTTACATGATCAGTGGGCAAGAGTGGCGATTTGATATGAGTGGAGAATACAAAGATACGGATCATCAGCAAGAAAATGGAGTAGTGTGCTTCACCACCACACTCACTCACTGAGCATCAGACAAGGACTCTAGTAGAAGCCAAATGCCTGAATAAGAATTGAATCTTAGATGGAGATTGGTGGAGCCTCTTCCATCATGTCCATCCTCTTAATGGCAATTGGTGAGCAAAATCCACAAAATTATAATGGTTAGCTACTCATAGGTCCTTTAAGATATAAATTAATGTTTTGCCTGTCAGCACAATCTGTGCAACTTTCCATTGCATGCTTGCATATGAACCTGGCACTTTGTTGAACTGATAAAATGTAATTTATGAGTAGTTTTCCATATGTTTACTTTTACAATAACATGGAGGATGTCTTGTGTATTATTTTTTCTCCATTTTCAGCTAATGACATTTTTTCCATACTATTGCATCAACTGAATCCAGCTTTTCTAAGTTAATATGGATTTGGTAACATAACATAACATAACATAAATAATAGGATAACAAAGGGCCACCAGGGCCCATCTAGGTTATCCTGTATCAGTCGCACAGCAACCTCGTCATCAGTACTTAAAGATACACTTACAAGTACACAATACATTATATACTAATTCTAAATATTTGGCCCATTAACAGGGCTAAGTCCTGCAGCGAAATCTTTTACAATTTGTGGTCCCCATACATGGGGATCATGTCTTGTTTAACTATAGTTAAAGTTAAACTATAGCTTAACTATATGGAGGGAAACCCACCAAGTGAGAAAAACTGTTTAGAATAGCAAGGATGTATTTGAACATGTAAAGCCCCAAGAAAACAAAATGTTCAAGTTACAGTGTACTGGTAGCCAACACCACAAATTCTGACAATGACAGCCACCACCTGTCCTCCAAGCACCACCAAGCAAGCACATGATCACTCTTTCCCTGCAACCCAGAGGTGAGGTGGTGGTGAGAAGACCCCTCATAACCTACACACTGAGAGTAAACTTAATACCAAACTGCCACTTCATGAGACTCATCATTGTTTTGATTTAGCATGCAGGAAAACAGAACCTTTATTTTCCAGCCCTAGTGGAATTCACTCCCTCTCCCTTAGCAGCATGCATGACTCATCCATAAACCAACACTAAACCTAACTGGTGCCCTGGGAACATTACCGAACATTTATGAAATATCTAATTTTCACCACATGGGGGGTCGGTGGGAATAATATATGGTACCGGGGCAACTGAAAATGTATGTTTTACTTGTATTTACCTTTAAATTTAAGTTAACAAAAGCCTTATACTCATGCATAGGGAATAGCAGCACAAGTACCTTTCTTCTTACCCGACAGGTTGGACAGGGGCACCAAGCAGACTCAAATTTGCTTAGGGTAGGGTGTGTTTAACTCTATACCTACTGCACTGGTGCCTACATAAACCTGCCGTACTAGCCTGGCGCCTTATTAGTATGGCTACAGCGGGTTAAATATTCACGGTAAAGTGCAAGAGATAAGCGAATAGGTCTAGCTTAGGATAAATAAGCAAGGCAAAGGTCGTTGTTGACACGATCAGCTGTTCCCAGAGTCGCCATGATGCCGCCCTCACACACACACATTGCCCATTTTTACCTCGTCTAACTCGACTCGGCCCTCAATAACCGACGTGGTGAACAACCGGGATGTTATAGGCCTCTCGTTGGTCATTTTGAGGGCATAATCGTTCTTGTTCCGCACGAAAACCCGGAAAGTACGTGGCACTGAGCTCCACACAGCCGTCACAGGAGCCGCGCAGCCATGGCGCGGCGGAATACACGGGCGGCGGAGTGGAGACGTTGTGCGGCCAGAGGATCATAACACATGATTTCTTTCCAGCTCTTA
>NC_059294.1:1797500-1805000 GCF_017591435.1 Portunus trituberculatus | reverse complement strand
TTTTTTGAGCTGAAATTTATCCTATACGCGATACACATCACAGGTGGACGCGCACAATACACAGGGATCGTCGTTACTTATGTAGGGCGGCGAGGGCAAAGCCACCTGCACGGATTGAACCATATGGGTAAGGTACAGCTCGCCTATGTCTGTGGATCATTAACATTTTCTTGCCTAGGGAAGGTCTTCGGCGAGTGAGCATGGATTTCATCATGTTACTCTGCGACGACACGCATACCGCGCCACCACTTGGGTTAGCAGCTAGGCTGGTGTGCTGCCTTGCTTCAAGAGTGGTATCGGCTTACAGGAGAGCTGCACTCTAGGGACTTTGTGAGTTGCAAAGGCATCTCGAGAATCGAAACTTTATACTAGTTGCCTAACGCATGTGAGGAATAAATGATAACAGAAAAAAGAGAAGGAAAAAGAAAACTACTGACTCCATCAAAACTGTTAGCGACGTTTGGTGTAGCTACACGACACTCTGTATTCATCCTTTTCTTTCATTGTTTCTTATAAAAAATGTAGTAAGAGAAAGTACAACGAAGTATATTACCATTAAATATTACCTAGATAAGTAATAACATTCAAAATATTTACTAAGTTAAGTATAGTTTTTACTTGGTTCTTGAAGAATGTGTGTGTGTGTGTGTGTGTGTGTGTGTGTGTGTGTGTGTGTGTGTGTGTGTGTGTGTGTGTGTGTGTGTGTGTGTGTAATTCACTGTTTGATCTGCTGCAGTCTCTGACGAGACAGCCAGACGTTACCCTACGGAACGAGCTCAGAGCTCATTGTTTCCGATCTTCGGATAGGCCTGAGACCAGGCACACACCACACACCGGGACAACAAGGTCACAACTCCTCGATTTACATCCCGTACCTACTCACTGCTAGGTGAACAGGGGCTACACGTGAAAGGAGACACACCCAAATATCTCCACCCGGCCGGGGAATCGAACCCCGGTCCTCTGGCTTATGTGTGTGTGTGTGTGTGTGTGTGTGTGTGTGTGTGTGTGTGTGTGTGTGTGTGTGTGAAAGTGTGACTATGGGCGTGGGTATGTGTGTTGGCATGTGGAGTGTGTGAGTGAACGCTCTGTCTTAGCTATCCACTTAGGGGGATGTCGACCTGACATATAGATATAGAAAGATTCATTGACCCATGCTGCAGTGTATAAAAATAATCTCCTCTCTCTCTCTCTCTCTCTCTCTCTCTCTCTCTCTCTCTCTCTCTCTCTCTCTCTCTCTCTCTCTCTCTCTCTTACGTGGAAAGCCCCTTCAATTACCACAATTTTCGCTTGCTTAATTATTTTCTCGACATGACAGGATCTTAGACAAAGAAGGCAGATGCTTGAAGACGTTCTTTTTTTCTCTCTTTCATGCGTATGCCCGACAAACTCAAATCACGAGAAGCAAATGTAAATAAGGTACATACAAGCAGCCTGACATGCGGACTCAGAGGCGGGGGCGGCAAGAAATACCCAAGAAAATTCTTTGTCAAGCTCAAAGCGTTCATTCACCATTGTCCAAGTGAAGTTTGTCACTCTCCTGGTAGCAGATAAAGGGTTAAAGGTAATTTATCATTTCACTTGAGTAAGAGCTTGTATTTTTAACCGCTGAGATCCCTCATAAGGACTATTTTTAAAAGACCACAGTGATGATTAGTCAAGTTCTCGTGGTTGTTTTTCCCATCGATAATGCAGTAATCTTTCTGAATCATCACTAGAACCATGGAAACATCCTTGGAAATCTCAGTAATCTGTATCAGAACTAGTTGAAAGCAGTCGGATAAAACGATGCAGAGAGAGAGAGAGAGAGAGAGAGAGAGAGAGAGAGAGAGAGAGAGAGAGAGAGAGAGAGAGAGAGAGAGAGAGAGAGAGAGAGAGAGAGAGAGAGAGAGAGAGAGAGAGCATTGGTTGTTGCTATACCCAATTAAGGAAATGGCAAGAGTGCAATAAATAATGAAATAAATAGAAGAAAAATCACTCAGTCTTGATCTGACTACGGATTAGAAAAATGGTAATGTTTAGGGAGCGATGATGCGATGAGATTAATGAAGACATCGCTTGTGCTGTGATAAAGGAATATAACAGGAGTGACATAAGCAAAAATTCTTCAGAGAATCATGCATTTAACAAGATAGAACAAGAAACAGACGGTGTAAGCTTGAAAAACGTTAGGTTAAAAAAGAGAGATAGAAAGGAATTGGTTCTAAATTTAGTGGCAGAATGGAATAGGCTCAGCGATTGGGTTGTTAGTGGTGAGTCATTAGGAAATTTTACAAGAAGATTTGATAAATTCATTGATGTTGATGTTGAATAGAAATTATGAAGGTAAATTTCATACAGAGTGTACCACGTGTAAACATGATGGATTCTTGCAGCTTCCCTTATTTACTGATTTTTCTATTCCATCAGATGTTTGTTGGTGCAGTCACATTTATCAACTTTCATTTGAAACATACATTATCACAGGTCAGGTCTCTTCTCGGGAAATTCCTATACGTGTTAATTTTATTATTATGCATGTGCGTTAAGGCAAGTAATATACTCTACAAGCGTACCGAGTCTTTCCTTTTCATTTTATTGTTTTCCTCCTAAACTGTGGCAATTATAATTTCTCCTTTCTTCCTGTGAGATAAGCGAGGCCTCGCATTATCTTCTTGGTTTTTTTTTTCCATCAGTAATATTTTCTCCTTCTAGATTGTGCTGGTTAAATAAGCACTTTTCTTCATGTGAAGTAACATAAGTCTTCTTGTATCTTTACCATTCTTTTTCTATTATTCGGATTATTTTTCATTCTAAATCATGATATTCAAATATAGAATTTTTCTGCCTTTGGACTAAGTTATGACTTATTGTATCTCTCACCAATTTCTAAATTGTCTTAATTCTAAAGCTGACTTTAATGTGTTTCTTATAAATTTCCACATTTTTCTTCTACATCGTAACACCTTCTTGCTAATCTTAGTACACTTGCATTTTTCCACAATGTATGGTGAACCACATAACACCGTCACTCAATAATGCTGCCCTAATACTACTGAATTCTTGCCGCCGCCGCCTCCTGCTCCTAGGCTGCTGACCAATACATCACTGTAATGACACTTGAACCTAATGGATGGCGACCTGGACATCTTTTTGAAGCGATAAAATTAATAGAAGTTGACATCTGATTATGACGCATGGATGGAAGGCGACACGAACATGAAATTAATTTCTTTTAAACCTTATCGAATTACGATACAGAAATTTCCAACAGAGTGGCAAAGTACTAGAAGGGACTCAGTAATGAGAGTGTTAGTGTAAAGTCAATAGAAGGCTTTAAATAACTAAATATTTTAAGTATGCAGGTTTATTTGTGTAATTATGGATCATATAGGGACTGCCACGTGTAAGTTTTTTTTAATTTCGGGTATTTTTCTGAGTTATTTAGCTTTTTCAGGGTTTTATGAGGTAAGATGGGATAAAAGCATAACTATAAGTTATGGAAACTTTCTTCAGAATACTTAAATTATAAAAGGAAAAACTCATGTTTTGTTGATTGATTTACAATTCAGAACTAACAAAAATTATCCAGGGAAAACAGACCACAATGAAATTCTGCAAAAGCAATCACACACACACACACACACACACACACACACACACACACACACACACACACACACACACGAAGACAAATAAGCAAGCAACAAAATTTACCGTAATATCTTTATTTGCTCTTTTTCTATATTATCTAGATTTACGAGGTAAGATAAAGTGTATAAAAAAGGAAAAGATTAGTGTAAGTTTGGTGGAAGCTGAGATCCCATGCTCATCAGCAAGTTGCGCTACGTCAATCCATCCCTCCCCCAGTACAGCGCAGGGAGTCATTTTTATTGTTGCTGCGAAAATTGCCGGGGAAAGCTGTTTTCTTTTCTTTAAGACCGACCCAAGGCGCGATATTAAAGCAACATTAAATTTTCTCCCAAGGATTCACGAAAGAAAACGAAATGCACACACACACACACACACACACACACACACACACACACACACCATTGGGCAGGATTGAGTGTTCACTTGTGCCGGATTGCACAATTCCTTGACTTATTCTTTGCTAAATGAACTGATAACATCATTATTATTACTCTGAAGATACACTAATATTATTAATGATATTTGGTATACAAAAAATATATGAGGATTATTCTGTGATATTATTGTCATCGTCACCATCATCATTATCAGCAGCAGCAGCAGCAACAGCAGCAGCAGCAGCAGGACTTTTAGACGCTATCAGTATCATAAATAACATCGTGTTTCCATCGGCACCAACTGTTGTTTCATAAAGATATGTACACCAATTTTATTATTGAACCATTCTATTAAACCATTCAGTTACAGTTTGCCATTTACTTTCATTATCTCCCTTTCCGCCCTCCCTTTCAAATACACATTCTCTCTCTCTCTCTCTCTCTCTCTCTCTCTCTCTCTCTCTCTCTCTCTGTGTGTGTGTGTGTGTGTGTGTGTGTGTGTGTTTGTATGTTATATACACAATGTGAAAATTGTGAGGAATCCATGTCGTCTTGGAATTTCTTCTAAAATGGATCTCAATTTTCCTTGACATGCTTTTCTCGATACTTGTAATCCCCTCCTATATAATGCATGGGAGAGACTCGTGAATACCGGGCTTGGCAGTCAAAAGACTTCTTCGTATGGAATCTTCCATTTTCATTCATTCATCATCACAAGAAAAGTTGAATTCAAGGTTTTTGAATGAAAAATTAATCAAGATACATATCCAATATACTCTAGTGTGTTGAACGTGGCAAATGTGTGTTTGTGTACTTCGTTTGATTGCTTCAACAATAAGTGCTACATGCTCATACATTCCATCCTCATTCTTTTTGGTGTGCTTCCCTTTTCTGTGTTGTTTGCTAGAACATGTGTGGCTCACTTCCTTCCCCCTAGCTCTTTTCCATTCACACACCACACGTCCTTCCCTCCATCACTATACACGGCTAAAAGTTGGCATCTCTGCCGCACACACACACACACACACACACTCTCTCTCTCTCTCTCTCTCTCTCTCTCTCTCTCTCTCTCTCTCTCTCTCTCTCTCTCTCTCTCTCTCTCTCTACTTTTAAACAGGAGGAAATTTTCTCCCGTCTACCGAAGTTTGCCATTCAGGGGAATTGATTTCGCTTTAGCCTCACTTGGGCGGGAAAATAGTGTGTGTAAATAGGCAAACTATCGTGAACTTGGTAATGCGGATCCCATCTTCTCTACAAATGCGAAGGAAAAAGCAAGCTGGATTCGTAGCAGAAATTCACAGAAACCCTCACCTGTTGGATGCTATGCACACATGCCACCAGACTTATTGAACTCTGTTTACTTAAGCGATGCATTGATACTAGAACTCATGCCGGCAATACCGCGAACAAGTGGAAACTGCACATTTTTTACTGTCGGTGGTGATACTTATCGATACGTTATAGTATGTTTCACGCCACGCTGCTCTGTTCTCTGTGCTACAACACTATCAAGCAATGTCAGTTCGTAGGAATAAGAACATGAGAGAGCCTGTTAGAACCCGTCAGGCCTACACGTGGCAGCTATAAGTGCCTATATAAAACATGCCTGAATATTTCCACATATCATCCTCATACACAACTTCATCTAATTTTAATGATTCGACACTGACAACCTGATCATTGAATTTATTCCATTCATTTACCTGAAGGTGATAACCAATTCCTTTCCATCTCTCTCTCTCTCTCTTAGATTAATCTTTATGAAGCCTAATCCCAATATAAGTTTTGTCCTATTTTATCCATACTGGCTCTGGAGATGTTGCTTATGTCACCGTTATTTTGTAAGTCACCTTTTAGCATAATCAGATCCCATGACATGCAAGGATGAGTGTCTCACATAAAGTACACATTATGATTAGACTGCATGTCTGGATCGCCTCTAGGTTGTGTCAGCAGTGTTGCAAGACCATCGCTTGATTATATTTAAGCGACGGCAGATGAAGTGATGCATTGCACAAACTGAACCCCGCGGTGATACTGCTTGTAATGGTGCTGACCTGTGTAGCGTGCTGGTCTAATTTTCCCGCAATATTGGTGACTGGTTTTAATCTGATAAAATGGAAGCGTACACACACACACACACACACACACACACACACACACACACACACACACACACACACACATATATATATATATATATATATATATATATATATATATATATATATATATATATATATATATATATATATATATATATATATATATATATATATATATATATTCTTATAAGTTATGGCTTGGATTTCGAAACGTTGCATTCTAATAAAGGAATATTTTCAAGAAGACAAACTAATAATTAGTCTGATTGTTTTGGGTAAGGAAGGTGGCTTGGAGTAGACTGGACGACGGATAGAAGGTCACTCAGAAACTGAGAGCCAGTAGCGAGGTCCAGCAAGGCCATCTTAAGACTGTAGTTAGCCTTGGGTCAGAGGGAGGTCGCTCTGAGGCGCCTATATATCCTGTTACCAAAAACCGCTTGTGTTAGGTGGCACACACACACACACATATATATATATATATATATATATATATATATATATATATATATATATATATATATATATATATATATATATATATATATATATATATATATATATAAAGATGAATGAATATGGCATGGAGAGAAGGTTATTCATTAGGGGTGAAAAACTACTAATGAGGTTGCAGTGTGTGAGAAAAAAAAAGAAAAGAAAAGCACACACACACACACACACACACACACACACACACACACACACACACACACACACACACACACACACACACACACACACACACACACGAGTAAAAAATACTAGGAGACAGCACTGAAGCAACACTCGGAATTAAAATTTTCAAACATTCAAGACAGAATGTTCGATAACCTACACAAAATAAAACCTTCGCCTCTATCTAAAATCATCATCTAAAGACTGTCTACATAATTTCAAGAGGTTTTTGTTATGTCGATATTTTCTTAGGCTGTGTCCTAAGTGAGAGAGGCTAATTCTGCGGCATAAACGCCCAACCACTTGAAGCACTGCTGCTTACTGGTATCTCATTGCACAGGTGGTGATTATAAAAACGGGTTCACACGTGCCAATTTGCGACTGAAATTGCAAGTTGCTAGAAGTAATGGCTGAGCCCTTCTACTCGGAAAACGTCACACATAGCGACTGGATCGACTAGTTGGGGCCTTGGCGGGAAGTGAATGTAAACAAACAGCTACCCGCCAAGATATCTTCCTCCAGTGACGATGCTGAAGCGGTGGTTGCTCTTCTCTTGGCGTACAGGAAGAGTCAACACAAAAGAAAATGCCTATGGATACGTCCTTGGCTAAGTAAAAGGAAAGAAAGACTACGCACAATTGCGATCAAATTAAATCCTGACAAGTCTTTAATCCTCACCTCCAACAACACCCTGCACTGTGGGAAACAGTTCT
>NC_059294.1:1767500-1792500 GCF_017591435.1 Portunus trituberculatus | reverse complement strand
TACTACTACTACTACTACTACTGCTACTACATCTATTACTACTACTACCAGTACTACCACCACCACCACCACCACTACTACTACTACTACTACTACTACTACTACTACTACTACTACTACTACTACTACTACTACTACTATTACTTCTATTACTACTATTGCAAGGTACACGAGACTTTAGAGGAAGAGATGCCATCACCTCTTAAAGAATATTGATAACTTTTATTGTGTCTTCTTGTCTTATATTAAGGTTTATGATGACACGTATCGTTTCTTGTTTTTTTAAGGTTTACTGCTTTATAAAATTGATTTTCTAAACGAGTAATATAAATATTTATAACTTACTAGTGTTTTTTTGTTGTTTTTCTCTTTTCTTTTAGTTAATGTGCATTAGTCTCTTGGTTTTATTTGTTTATTCAATTATACATTTATTCATGTAGGAAACCAAGGGATAAAAAAAATAAAAGAAAAGGTAAAACTTGAGTGCCAGTCCCTATGATGTAGTATTTTACATGAGTAAGGTGTAATTATGATTGTTAGACGAATTAGAGAGAATAATTTTTGAAAGTGTGTCATTGCCGTGTGTGTGTGTGTGTGTGTGTGTGTGTGTGTGTGTGTGTGTGTGTGTGTGTGTGTGTGTGTGTGTGTGTGTGTGTGTGTAGAGAGAGAGAGAGAGAGAGAGAGAGAGAGAGAGAGAGAGAGAGAGAGAGAGAGAGAGAGAGAGAGAGAGAGAGAGAGAGAGAGAGAGAGAGAGAGAGAGAGAGAGAGAGAGAGAGAGACCCTTGACAAAGTACATAACAATATACATCAATGGAAAGGGAATGAACTACAAGAGAGGCAGGAAGGAACGAGGTCGATGTGAAGATAAGAGACAGACAGACAGACAAGTGACCTAAAATAGACGCTTTTTCATCACACGCGAGACTGAATGAAGCAAAGTTGCAACTGAAGCTAACTGACTTTACTCTCGATGAAAAGGGCCGAAGGAAAGTTGCTGAGGTATGCCAGGGTGAAACAGCAGGCAAGGAAGGGAAGGACAAGAAGCCGGGTATCGCAGGGAAGAGCTGAAAGGAGCGGAGGGTTTAGTGGGACGCAGAGAGAAGATCGGCAGTGCGTGGTGTGGTTTCCTGAGTAGTTTGGTATACAGGGTGCCAAGCGGCAGGGAGGGAGCAGGTGGTGTGTGTGTGTGTGTGTGTGTGTGTGTGTGTGTGTGTGTGTGTGTGTGTGTGTGTGTGTGTGTGTGTGTGTGTGTGTGTGTGTGTGTGTGTGTGTGTGTGTGTGTGTGTGTGTGTGTGTTAAGTGGCTGCTGTGGTGTAACATCCAAATTACCGCGTGAGAGGAAAGTTTAAAATAAGCAGCTTGACTTTGCAGTATTGAGAGGCGCGGGGTGAAGCGGAGCGAGCCGGAGGGAACAGGTAACAGGTGTGACTTATCTATAACTCGTGTTTGTTTGTCTGCCCGAGTTTCATCGCTAGACGCATGAATAGAGAACTTGACGATTCACCTCCTGCGCACTTGTGTACATTTATAAGGGTGAGCAGCGGAGTGGCCGGCGGGGACCAGATGTTGGCGGATCGGCTAGAAGTGCTGAATCCACAACCTTTCTTAAGTTGAAGGTATGTGAAGTCAGGATCCCTTAAAACCAAAGTATTAATTAATCTGGCATTATACCTGTGCTAGAGAGAGAGAGAGAGAGAGAGAGAGAGAGAGAGAGAGGTAATTTTTAAATTTGAGGTTAGAAATGTATATATCACAAACGGACGCGTGAGCCGATAGGCAACGCGGTGCCACTGGTGTGAAGGGTGAGGAGGAGCCGCCTGTCACCCGCGTGGGATTGATGCCAACTTGCCTGTGCTCAAGCTGGACACAGGGATAACTAACTACATTATTACCTCGCCTCTTGCATGTCTACAAGCACGGGCTGGCGAGGACGTGTGAAGGACGTTATTATGCTGCACGTCACAACCAGTCTTGCAATGCTAACACACGCCATTCACACGTCAATTTATCTCCTTTATTTATTGACATATCTTTCCTATATGTATCTCCGTGTACTAGTAGCGTGCAAGGAGTACCGAATATATAAGTACTTTCATATTCGAGTCACGGGAAAGAAAGCGTGGTTCTCTCTCTCTTTATCCAGGCTGAAGCAACGTGCGGGAGCCTGGCCGTGCGTACACCCTCTTCCGCGTCTGTGCAGTGACTGGTAGGGCTGGCTACTAGAGAGAAGCGAGTCGTGGGCCGTGGCTGTCTACTGACGGGTTGGTGGTGGTGGTAGTGGTGGAGGGTGGATGGATCATGCTCCTCGCCACACAGCCAGCCACCAGCCACACCGCTAAGTATTCAATCTATTGTGTAAAGTTTGGTTTTCCTACGCTTCTGGTTCCTCCCCACGTGTCACTTGGCCACCTGTACCTATTATCATAACGCCTTCATCTTTGTTCCTTGACCTTCACTGCTTGCATAGGCCACAGTGACGCATTCCTTAGCGAGCCAGCCAGCCGAGCCTCCTCTCATCACACACACACACACACACGAGTTGCCATATGTATTTATTCTATTTTTCCTCAGTAATCCAAGCCATCACGGTAATCTATACCAGAACCTTATTACTAAAGCTTGCAGTTAACACACACACACACACACACACACACACACACACACACACACACACACTCTCTCTCTCTCTCTCTCTCTCTGAATGCAAAAAAAGGTAACGTGAGTATTTGCAGACAAATATAAATGTTGACACTGTGAGGGCGCTGAAAATCCATTATGATCAATACAATTTCCTAATAGTTACGTGAATATCAATCCTGGCAGCGGGTAGAGCATTATCACATATACACACTGATACTTACTTTATAACTCATCGAGCTTTCATAACAGTGATTTTCAAAGGTCAAAGATCATCAATCTGATTGCCATGGGTCTTCTCTCTTTGATGATGCGAAATCCCAGTTAATCTTTCAATAGGATCATGAAAACACTTGAAAACCCCGAGAGATTCCACAATATAAATCCTGTTGATTAATGGCAATGTAAGGCACCAAGAATGGAGATCCGGGTTCGTATTTTCAAGGGTAACTTTTACAGGTTTTATTGGAAGTTACTAATGTTTTTTTAATGGTGTTTTCGTGACTCTAGTGGTAGTTTAATAATTCTGCATTATCAAACGGAGAAAACGCGAATGAGAATACACATCATTTCTGTGGCCTTTCAAGATTATCCTTAAACTCATTCACTTTTTCATGAATTACTCAAGGACGTTTCTTTCCGTAATATAGCTAAAAATTGCAAAATATGTTCCTTTTTTATCCCTTTATTTCTTGTAGGTGCTTATCGAGATCCTATAAATTGTTCTTAGTGTTGTGAATTGTTGGACATTGCAGTAAAAATTTCCAGAACATCTAAAAATATTGGTCATATGATGAAAATACACTAAATTTATCATCTTTTCCTTCCAGTCTTATAAAATTGCGTTGTATTTCTTAACTTTACTCTTTACCATTGCTTAATGTGCTCCAGCGAGGTATAGCACTGCTTTGTTAAGGCTGCTCTGGGTCTTTATATTTGTGGTCATCATCATATATCATGAATCTTGTTATTTATTTCTTTGATAACAGCTTCCTGCAACTTGTTCTGCGAGACTGCAATGCTATCCCTAGCTCTTACTAGGAATCTATCAGTCTGCAGCTCTCTCTCTCTCTCTCTCTCTCTCTCTCTCTCTCTCTCTCTCCTCTCTCTCTCTCTCTCTCGTAACGTCCGGCTTAGGTCACACACTCTCTCTCTCTCTCTCTCCTTCGTAACGTCCGGCTTAGGTCACACACACACACTCTCTCTCTCTCTCTCTCTCTCTCTCTCTCTCTCTCTCTCTCTCTCTCTCTCTCTCTACTACTACTACTACTACTACTACTACTACTACTACTACTACTACTACTACTACTACTACTACTACTACTACTACTGCTACTACTACTACTACTACTACTACTACTACTACTACTACTACTACTACTACTACTAGTAGCACTACTACTACTAATACCATCACTTCTACTACTACTACTACTACTACCATCACTTTTGCTACTACTACTGCTACTAAAACGACAACTATTACTATTATTAACAACAACAACAACAACAACTACTACTACTACTACTACTACTACTACTACTACTACTACTACTACTACTGCTGCTGCTACTACTACTACTACTACTACTACTACTACTACTACTACTACTACTACTACTACTACTACTACGACTACTACGACTACTACTACTACAGCTTTATGGCAGATTCTGGAAAGCTACACTACTACTAATCCCACCACCACCACTACTATAGGTACCACTACCGCTACTACTACTACTACTACTACTACTACTACTACTACTACTACTACTACTACTAGCACCACATTATTTCCCGTGTTGGTGCAAAGAAGAAGAGGATCTAATGAATCGTCTCAGTGTTCGATCTGTTCAGTGCTGTTCTGGCCACGTTCTTCTCGTCTCCCGTTGCGTGTCAGTGCTGTGCTGTCCTTGATACTGCTTTGTTCTCTCGCTCCGCGTTGAGCTATCGCCTCGAGTTATTGACAGTATTGAGTTCTTTCATTACTCTTTGTGCACCTCGCAAGTTATTCCCCATTATTCATTTATTTTATTAGTTTCACATCCATATGTCAATGCTGTGTGTGTGTGTGTGTGTGTGTGTGTGTGTGTGTGTGTGTGTGTGTGTGTGTGTGTGTGTGTGTGTGTGTGTGTGTGTGTGTGTGTGTGCGCGCCGCGCGCGCGGCTGAGTGGGTGGTGGCTGTACGTATACATGGTATAAAGAATCAGAAACGATTTCGTCACATTATATATAAAGTGCACCAAAAGTTTCCAACAACGAGATGAGAGCAGAGAGGAGTGCTCTGGATAACTATTGCATTATTAAGGTGAACAGAGAGGGAAAAACTAACTTGTGTACAGCGATGTCTCGGGGAGGGCTCAAGGGAAGGAGCGCAGGTAGGGAAGTTCAGAGTAGCTTTGGAGATATCAATAAAAGGAAGTTTGGGCTGCAGCAGTGCGATGTAATGTAAGGTTTAATTCTCTCAGTATTACATTAGTCTATTTATATTCCGGATCCCACTGGATGATTTTAGTAGTCTAGCATTGTAGTTTTTATTTCATATTGAAAGCATAAAAAAAATCATCCGAGTCTACTCATCTTTTATAATACTTTTTAATTTATTGTAACTCTCAATTGATTTCATAGAATCTTTAAATTCTCAGTATTAATGAATGGAAGAAGACTTATTTCAAGAAAAAAATGAGTGATATTTTTTTTCAACAAGAGTCTTTTTTAAAAGAGTAATGTGAGTGAAGTCTCCTGTAAATTAAAGTAGTACTGCAGCATACAAAGGCAAGTAAGATTCTTTTGTAGTCAGTCAGTAAGGGGTGAAGGGCTTGAGAGAACAGACACCTGCCACCAAATTTCTTGAAAATAATCTAAAGAGAATATAAATATAAATATATATATATATAAAATCCAAGCATTTTCAATACGAAGAATAACGTCAGTTGAGTGTTATTGAAGAAGAAAAGATTTTTGCTTATTTAAAAGTCAAATCTTGCAGAAGGTGAAGGAATTGTATATTGAATATGGCATGATTCACCACGTTCCTTCATTCAGTAAACAGTAAAAAGATTTTAAGTCAAGTGCTGGAGTATTATGCAGTGTTCCTCGATCATGGACTTCATTCCTACCTGGAGAGTCGCTGCCAGAGTGATGTGAAGCGTTAATTCCGTCCCAGAAAGAATATTACTGTGTTATTAATGATGTACTGACCTTTCAATAATAATAACACGAATGAATTACACACACACACACACACACACACACACACACACACACACACACACACACACACACACACACATGACATACAGAGACAATAAAACACAATTCCTTGGTTTACTTGAAGTACTCATTAGCCAAACAGGGGCAAAAGCATCGCTACGTTTACTAAGGGGATTATGGTGCGCCATGGATGGCAGTGCGGCCAGACCTGTGCCGCGGCCTTACTGAGCGGCCACAACTCCTTAACTTTCTCCGAGGCTTCAAGTGTGCAGGTGTTGAGCTTCTCCCATGATCAATAGTGGTCGTTCACGGCGCTCGCAGCCAGGCAACGCTACTCACTCTGCCTTAAACAACGTTATCTTTTTCTTCTCTTACGTCTTGAATAATCTTACGATAATACTTTAATGAAATATCAATCCTTGTTTATTAGTTTATGTATATTGTGACTTACTAGTAAAAATTTACAATACTTATATCAAATATAGAATTCTGTGTGTGTGTGTGTGTGTGTGTGTGTGTGTGTGTGTGTGTGTGTGTGTGTGTGTGTGTGTGTGTGTGTGTGTGTGTGTGTGTATCTACTACTTATGTATGTATGTATGTATGTACGTATGTGTATGTATGTATGTATGTATGTATGTATGTATGTATGCATGTATGTATGTATATATATATATATATATATATATATATATATATATATATATATATATATATATATATATATATATATATATATATATATATATATATATATATATATATATATATATATATATATATATATATATATATATACATACATACATAAAACAGATTGTATTGGCAGAGATGGAAGAGGATCAATGACCCTCACCTTTACCAAAGAGATTAATGAAGCTGTAGACAAAACACGAGAGAAATGTTTTCACAAAGAGTGTAAATGTTGACTAGCAACATTTGATAAGGGTGAAGTGAGAGTTTTGAAAAAACAACAACAATTATTTACAACAGAAAAAATAGTACTAAATCATGAAAACATATCAATGCATTGGCAACGATGAGACAGAATGTAGCCTTTGAACTTAACAATGGTGAGGAAAAGCGATGCCCCACAATGAGGAAAGATAATCAGTTTATGGTAATCAGTTTCTAACTTGTGCATCGGAAGTGTGGAGTCTTCCTGCAGTCTTGAAGCAAGACACTCAGTGCTCGCAACACACTGGAGTGAATGTTGCTTGGCATAACACAGCAAAATGAAAAGAGAACATCACAGGTGGAGCAGTAAACTCAACTTTGAGACAACTATAATAACACACACACACACACACACACACACACACACACACACACACACACACACACACACACACACACACACACATTTTTTGCTCCCACATCCCGTCCTTGGAGAGGGAATATATTCAGTCACTTCAAACCACATTCTTTCCGCCAGTGAACAACCCTGGTCTGTACATGCAGGGCCGCGAGCATTCGGCACGCTATTGGTTTTGTTATATCATATACATCAGTGATTTCCAAGCTTTTCATAAGCGAGTACCACTTGGAAGTCTCGCACAGTCCCCTAGTACCACCGAATTCCAGAAAAGCTCAATTCCATCAAATATCAATTTATTCACAAGTATAACAGACAAATGAACTAACAACAAGGAACACAATTCAGTTTAATGTGAGGGATGTATCTGTTTCTTCTCCACCAGCTGATCGATGCCAGATTATCTTGTGTAGGCTATATATATATATATATATATATATATATATATATATATATATATATATATATATATATATATATATATATATATATATATATATATATATATATATATATTCTTTTTTCTGGGATATGTATGAATTTAATAATTTTAACTAAAAATCCTATATGATCTCGAAAGTGCTAATGTACATTCTACAAGGCCTTTGCGAAGCACTAGAGGGTACCACAATTTTGTAACCACTGATGTACGTGCATGATTTGAATATTTTAGCTTGTGAAGTAAGACTTAGAATGTGTCATTCAACTCGCTGTGCATTTCGTTTACTTCTATTCATCCGCGTTGGTATCATCACCTTCAAGCAACTCTCTCGCAGATTTTGTTCACTGAAGCTGCATCACTTCCTCTATCTGCCGCAGTTAACACCTTTGCCTCCGCGCCACACTTGCTCCCCTCCACGTTCGTTTACTTTTCTAATGTGTCAACTTTATTTGATCTTAATCAATATTTAGATGCTACCCAGCCTCTGTCCAGCCTCAGGGGTCCTCTTGTTCTTTTTGCTTTCCTCCTACAAACAACACACTCCCCATGAGCCCCTCAAGGCTCAGCACCGCCAAGGGAGCAGCGCCACTCACCTCGTTGCACTCCATTACTTAGTAGTTTCTCTATGAACCTTTGCTAGTCATGTCCCCTTCCTTCACTCTGCACAAGCCTGACTCGTGCTTATATCGACGATTCATCCCGGTTTGCATTAGCACCTCCTCTCGATCTGGGAATTACTCAACTTAGGAACTTTGAGGCACAACATTAGCCTTACGGCTTCCTCCCCTACACTCATCTACCAAGAAGTTATACAGTAGTCTGAAAATAGGCCAGATTCATGAATAAAAATAAAGACAGAGGTGATTCAATAATGCTCGAATACATAAGGAAGTTAGAGCTAATGAATAGAACGTACCTTGGAAGACATCAGGAGGACGAAGAGAGCAAAGTAGAATGTCATGTATTGTGTTTGAAAATATCTTGTATCGTTAATGGCATGAAAGATTAAATATAATAAGCTCGCATTTGTACGAGTAATTAAGACTAGCAGCATCCACCTAAGTTTTATTTTTCACAAAATAATAACAAATTTAAAATTCATTCTTATTTTTATTATCATCGTTATCACCATTATCTTCATATCTTCATATATGTAGAATAATATGAAATAATAAACATAATGAAATAAATAAATAAAAATAAATAAGACTGATAAAACAAAAGAAAAAAAATATTGTACGTTATTCTTAACTAAATTCAAAGGAGGTAACATTAGAGAAGCGGTGGCGTGGTCGGTAAGGTGTTAAGCGTGGGATCCGGCAGACGTCCACGCGTAGGTTCGAATCCCACCACATACCGCTTTGAAGCTATGCCATTTGTAGAGTGGTTTAAAGTTACCTACATGTCACCATGATACCTAGGTGCTTGGGTGGTGATATGGGCCCTTATATGGGTACCACTACAAATAAAATTGCCTGCGCCACTAATGGGCGGAAGCTTAAAACAGTGCTTCCCACATATACTCTTCAAGTATGCCTACAGGCGCTATAGGCCATAACGTAAAGAAATAAAAAAATTAAGCCTTTTCGTAAAATGTGGAAAAATGTATACATCTATCTATCTATCTATCTATATATAGTGGTACATTCCAAACCAAGCTACATCCACCAGAGTTTCGCGCAGTTGCGAGTCATAATGATCAGCAATTTCACGCTCAGCAGGATAACCAAGTGGCGATCACAGCGTCAGGTTTGCTCGCCTTGAGTCACACCGTTAAGACGCACCATCATTTCCTCCTGCTAAATAATTCACAGGTGGCTACACGGGTTACTACTGCACATAAACCTGGGAGCATTCCACTTTACTCCCTTCCACTTTGCGAAGGACTGCCGCTCCGAAACAGTGTTGCCAGATGAGTGTATTATAATAGATTAAATCAGCATTAGCGACAGTGAAGGTGGCCATACACACGGAGCTTATGGACCATATACCGAATCACCTGCGCCACACCTTGACTACTTTCAAAGGCTCTAGTTGAAGTTACACGGGTTTTTAAGGCTGTTTTTATGGTTGTAATGACAGATTAACAAGATTTCCGCATCATTAACAAGAGGAACAGAATCCGGAGAATCATTTCGGTGACCTTTGAAAATAGTAGTGGCATGAAAGCGAGGTTTTTCTTAATTGGGACTTATATCATCTGCTGGTCACAATACCGTACGTTTCAATACCCAATTTAATCTCAGTTGTTTGAGAGATGAGGAGTGTGCGAGGGGGATAAGATGCTGGAAATGGATCTACCCGGCAGGAAGTGAAGACTTAAGAGATGGTTTATGGATGGAGTGAAAGAGGGCATGCTTGTGATGAGTGTGACATAAGAAAGGAGCAGAGTTTGTATTGGAGAAGGTTGATCCCCCCTGTTGCAACTCCTGACCGAATGAAGAAGACGAAGAAGAAGAAGAAGAAGAAGAAGAAGAAGAAGAAGAAGAAGAAGAAGAAGAAGAAGAAGAAGAAGAAGAAGAAGAAGAAGAAGAAGAAAAGAAAAAGAAGAAAAGAAAAAGAGAAAGAACAATAAGAAAACGAAGAAAGAAATGGGAAAAGCGTGAACATTGTTTTTAAATCAAGAAAAAAAAAACACAAAGAGAACGACGACGAGTAAAAAGAAAACAACAACAAGGAGAAGAATAAGAATAAGAATAAGGAACTTAAAAATTGTGTCTTTTAATCAAGTAAACACACACACACACACACACACACACACACACACACACACACACACACACACACACACACACACACACACACACACACACACACACACACACACACACACACACACACACACACACACACACTGCATCATCACTATCCATTACCACTTCCACAATGATCCAATTGTTCGTACTGCGGCCCAGCACTCGGTAAACACCATCAATTTTCATGCCCCTTTCACAGAACGATTCACAAAGTACTCTGCTCTTATTACTTATACCACCAACCTCGTTTTTACGCACTCACCGACACCACAGTTCACATTCCCCCTTGTACCTCACTCCCTGCCACACGATACTCAATAATATACACAAAAAAGATTCCACCATTGCCTCTCATGACGTCACAATCACCAGGTGAGTAACACTGTAATACTCCCGTCACACAGTCCTCTCGATGATCGTAGCTCTGTAATGTAAACTCCTCTACTGCACGTCAACCACGGTTCTTTCTACACAACACCCGTTATTCACTGCCATATCAAACCTCTCATCATCCACTCAATCAGTCAATGTGCTACACACTTCTACATGCGTTAAGTTTGCCTTTTGTCTATATTTCAAGTTTCTTTCTATTTCTTCCAAGTGAATTTTGTAGCCAAGTCACATTTCTGCATTTGTTCAGTTTGCTCTCGTTCACATTTCAGTGTTTTTTTTCCTCTCTTCTCGGCGAATAACGTTCCAAAGATCGGCATACTTAAAGCCTTGTCTCCTTTATGATTGCTACTCTCAATGATTAGATAGGTACTCATGGTTGTTTGTCATCAGTGATGATGCATATTCCTTATTGAACTGTTCAATCATATGAACACACTTGGAAATCACGATAATGTTTACTACGGGCAATTAAAGGAAGTAAAAATAACGTGCTCAAAAGTTTTGGGAGATATCATGACTTATAGAAATCATAGTCTTCGCCTCCAGGTGTCCACAGTGCCGTCTCGAAGGATTGTGGACAAAGTGTTAAGAGTAACCAGAAATGAATTATTTTCTTTCTTCTATGAGTTAAGACTGTACTTCAAATGAAGTTTTCATTATCTAGAGTATAAGATAACAATAATACTAATAGTATATCTTCGTTGAGTAAAACCTACATTTTAAATGATAAAATAAGTAATCCCCACAGAGGGCTGTGTTATGCATGCAACAAAACACTACACTTAGGCCAATAATGTAAAGAAAACACTAATCAAAGTCTGTCAGCAATAACAAAGATGGGAATGATGACTGTTTTTGTATGTGTTTTGGCAGTCGATAAAATATGATTAAAGAAAAAATTAAAAACATTCATTTATAACTGAAGTAAACATAGGAAAGGCCTCACAGTTATACTGAAGTTTCTCTCTCTCTCTCTCTCTCTCTCTCTCTCTCTCTCTCTCTCTCTCTCTCTGTATATATATATATATATATATATATATATATATATATATATATATATATATATATATATATATATATATATATATATATATATATCCCACTTAGAGACAAGTATGAAAAAGTACGATGATCATAAATATTATAGGAAACCATTTATAGATTAAAAAAATTAAAGTTGTCCACACCTTAATTTCTACAAGGAGAATGACGGCTGTGAGTATGAACTAGTAGTGATATCTCCAATTCTTCACCATTCAACATCACTATCTTTAGTTTACATAAGAGTAGTATTCAAACCACTCCTCCCGTGGCAATCTCCAAATACAATTCTCTTATAAACCAAAAACTTGAGAGGCAATCAAGAAAAAAAAAAACAAAGAAAAAACAACAACGAAAAATCTCATCCTACACCATCCAACATCACCATTCTTAATCAATGTAATAAAAGCAGAGTCACTCAGACACACCTCACGTCTCAAACCCTAAACACTATCCTCTTTACACACCAAAAACTTGCTGTACATCACGCCCGCTCCACACTCCACATCGCACCACCACTCAGCGCCTGGCAACAATCCACCTATAAGCACCTTCCAGACTCCCATGAAGGGTCTTAATGAGTGCCGGGGCCTCGTGTGGGCGCAGCGGAGCATGTGATATCTCCCGTGCATACACCAGGAAGGAGAGAAACAAGAAAATACTCGCATTACTAGTAAAGAACCAACATCGTGTGTGTGTGTGTGTGTGTGTGTGTGTGTGTGTGTGTGTGTGTGTGTGTGTGTGTGTGTGTGTGTGTGTGTGCGCGCGCGCTTCAAGAGCATAAAATGAAATAGAATATAATGTATATTTGTGTGCTAAGACTTTACCAAAAAATGAAAGTATGTTTACCACAGAATGTGGAAAGTATAAACATGTAAAGTACGTATACACTTTAACTATAGGAATACAGTCGTCATTAAAAGAAGTCCACATAACACCAACAACAACTAAAAGTACATAAATCAACGACTACACAAATTATTGACAAGATGCACATATATACAAATTACACATGTTCATTACATTAAACACGTATGTGTGTGTGTGTGTGTGTGTGTGTGTGTGTGTGTGTGTGTGTGTGTGTGTGTTATCTGAACCATGTCGCGATAAGATGTCCAATGTTGAATTTTAGTAACATTTACGGGTTTCCAAATAAAGATTTATATATTTTGAGCATAGCGCAGTGATGCACACCAAGTGGCCATCATATACGAGAATGGATAAGATTTGTGCTAGGAATTCTTAGACAGAGAATTTTTACTGGATTTTCTTTTAGGTATTAAATCAGGAAAAAATTGCATATTCATGTCTGCACCACCTCCACCACCACCACCACCATGACCACCACCACCACCACCACCACTACTACTGCAACCACTACTACTACTACTACTACTACTACTACTACTACTACTACTACTACTACTACTACTATTACGAGAGAGAGAGAGAGAGAGAGAGAGAGAGAGAGAGAGAGAGAGAGAGAGAGAGAGAGAGAGAGAGAGAGAGAGAGAGAGAGAGAGAATACTACTACTACTACTACTACTACTACTACTACTATACTACTACTACTACTACTAGTACCACTACTATTACGAGAGAGAGAGAGAGAGAGAGAGAGAGAGAGAGAGAGAGAGAGAGAGAGAGAGAGAGAGAGAGAGAGAGAGAGAGAGAGAGAACCTGTCTTTCACAACAGAGATAAACACTTACGGCTATCAACAAAGCAGCCAATAACTAGGAAAAAAAGAAAACACAAACAAACACTTCACATCTTCAACTCTGCACAAATTAAAAAAATAAACAGATAAACAAATACGTAAACTCAAGGGAATTAGAAAATGTAAAAAGAATATGCAAGTAAGTACCATAAAACAGCAACTTTCACCATGAGAAGGAAGACTTGAGAGTAACGGTGCGTGGTGTGGAGAGAAGTAAGTGTCTGTGTGTGCGTGTGGGTGTGCGTGTCTAGTCAGTGAGCGTATATGAGAAAGGGAAATCCACAAGAGTGACTCAAAAGGGGAACTGCAGTGAGCATCGTACGAGTATTGGGTGTAATCTTGTTTTGCGTCCTCTTGTCATCGTTATGAAGTTTAATGATTTTTCTTATCTCGTGCCATCCCGCGTCAAAAAGGATATGAGAATGAATAAACTTTTTTTTTTTTTCTCTCTCTCTCTCTCTCTCTCTCTCTCTCTCTCTCTGCCGTGATTCACAGCAATGGTTTTAAGTCCGGGTGAGGTGGTGGTGGTGAGTGGTCTTGGTGTTGTTGTTGTTGTTGTTGTTGTTGGTGGTGGTGGTAATAATGATGACGAATAGAAATAGAAATATAAATAATATATTAGAATAACAAAAATTGGAAAATGAAAAATATGGGTTTAGAAGAAGAAAAAAAAAAAAAAAGATAATGAAGACTATGACAAACAAGAACAAGGAAATATGATAATTATGTCAAAGACGAAAATGACAGAGACAAAGAAAGACAAAGCGAAGAACAAACTCTACTCCACTCAGTAATCAATACCATAACACGATGAAAACTGGAATTAGCGAGCACAACAAACACTGAATCGCGATGTCTCCATTAGGCTAATTTTTCATTGAGTTACCCTGAAAAGTCTGCCCCGGAGAGAGAGTGAGAGACAGAGAAAGGAGCACCATTCAATAAAACAGAGGCCAACTTCCTTCTCCTCACATCTTCTCTCCTAGATTCCCTTGACATCATCTCGCTAAGTGCCACTGGAGGGTCGAGGCGGGAAGAAAGAAGCTACTCCCGCTCTGCTGCGATTGCTGGTGGTTGGTGGTGGTACTGGTGTCTCAAGTAAGGGTATCTTAGGTACACGTTCACTTGTCTCCAAACACACACGTCTGTTATTTTCAAGAGACGGAAGAGAAATTTATTAATTCACATTATCATTATTATCATTTTAATCATTGTTCATGTTGTTATCATTTTTTCTTCTTCCTCATCTCACTGTTGTTGTTATTTTTGTTGTTGTTGTTGTTGTTGTTGTTGTTGTTTTCTTCACAGTTGTTGTTGTTGTTGTTACTGCTACTAGTGATGAAGATAATAATGTTATCTTTATTTTTTACTGTTGTCGTTGTTGTTGTTGTTGTTGTTGTTGTTGTTGTTGTTGTTGTTGTTGTTGTTGTTGTTGTTGATGCTGCTGTTGCTGCTGCTGCTGCTGCTGCTGTTGTTGCTGATGTTGCTGTTGTTGTTGTTGTTGTTGTTGTTTTCTTTTCCCAGGCCAGGGGCCGAAAAAAGTATGGAAGAAAAACCAGCTCATAATGTAATTCTCCACTCGAGAGAGAAAAAAGTTTTAGATCCGAGAGGAAGGAAGATTTATTTTCTTAGGTGTCTTCGCGCTCCTCTTTGAAATCAGCTGAAGACAAAGGGAAGCGGAAAATACAGAAAGGGGAAGAGTTTTAAAGCTTGCCAGTTTAAAGGTAAATGATATAAAACAGTGATAATTTGTAGCTTCAGAACACTACTCCTCCTTGTAATTTCACGCTATTTTATATCTAATGTGAGTGATGTATGAACAACTAAAAATAAAGTGGGGAGCGGGGGACGATGAAAGAGAAAAGATACTATTTGGGTCCTGCATTAGTAAGCTGGACAGAATAGGAATAAAAATAAGTAGTTAAAGTTTAGTGCAGCGAGGCCATCTAGAAGCAATGGTGTGTTTGTATTTTTCGTTTTGACAACAAATAGTCAAACAAAAAGAAGAAACATGATTCTGGACAAACTCCAAACAGGTTTTTGCCGCAGCGCAACAATAATTCAAAGAAAAAAAAAAAAAACTTCCACCTTGTTATATTTAGACCAGGTGCAGGTGAGGCAGCGTGTTCCTTGATGGCAGTGACGGCAGCATCACCACCACTATTATCATCCCCACCATTATCATCACCACCATTATCATCACCATCATTATCATCATCATCACCATCACCATCATTATTATCTTCATCATCTTCAGCAACAACAGCAAGAACAATAAGACACCATACAACAACAACAACAACAACAACAACAACAACAACAATAACAACAACAATAATAATAATAATAATAATAATAATAATAATAATAATAATAATAATAAGAGCAATGACAGTAACAATTATCGTAACATCAACATGAAACTCATAAACAACAACATTAATGATAACAAATTACTCTCTATGTGTGTGTGTGTGTGTGTGTGCGTGTGTGCGTGTGCGTGTGCGTGTGTGTGTGTGTGTGTGTGTGTGTGTGTTACTTCGATGCAGTGGATAAAAACAATTACACTTGAGTTGTTATGACTCACTGATTGCTCACCGTTCTTTTATGCAGCGGAGTTCAAAATTCATGAACCATCCTTCTACTCGCGAAGCTCTCCTCTCTAACTCTTTAAACACATCACCACCTCTTTTAAGCAGAAGTGCCACGTGTTTGGCAAGACAGTCTTTTCTAATATTCATTCCCTTTGTTCTCCCGTCATCACTCACACAGTTTTCTCTCTCGCTTGATCTACGTAGTCTCCTTGTCCTACATTACAATTATTATTTTTTTTTCTTTTAACATCCTCAACTTTCCCTTTTAAAAGTCTCTCTCATCATGTAATCATTCTCTTAATCTATTAATAACGACTGTGGTGCTACTTCTCCCCTCAACATTACCAACGCCTTAAAGTTTACTCAATGTCTAGGCAGAAAAATTTGCCATAAATTCTGAAGCTGCTCTTTGTACAGCTGTTGTTAATGAAAAGTCGAGTGACCTTCAGTCTTTAGTGTCACTGAACTCTTGTCTTCCCTCAATATAAGTCCTTTGATCTGCTTGGAATCTATCAATTACCACGGTTTGTAAGATGTCAGCATGTTTCTGTACATATTGTAACTTTCCATGTACTGTATACACTTGTAATGGGACAGTTAGAATATCTTTATTCATATTGTAATTACATGTATTGTATATACGTGCCATAGTTTGTAAATAAAGTGATTGCAAAGCATATCTCTATACATATCGTAACCATGCACAATATATATATATATATATATATATATATATATATATATATATATATATATATATATAAAGAAGAAAACCCGAAGGAATGTTAATCCACCTTCATCAATACAGACCAGCCTGTCGTCTCATGTATTGAGGCTGATGGAGACAGAACACAGTGGAAGTTTTGTTCAGAAGATTGCTTGAGTCCTGAACACCACAGTGCCTTCCCTGATTCTCTATATGAGATGAGTATAATCCGGTTGAATAGCACAGTCTAGTATAAATTGGCACTGTAAATTCTTACACTGCTAATCTATATAAATCAAAACGAACGAGTATATATATATATATATATATATATATATATATATATATATATATATATATATATATATATATATATATATATATATATATATATATATATATATATATATATATATATATATATATATATATATATATATATATATATATATATATATATATATATATATATATATATATATATATATATATATATATATATATATATATATATATATATATATATATATATATATATATATAAACAGTGTATATGATTTCCCTTATATGGTAGTTTGGTCATAAATTATTCTGAACATTACGAGTATACATTTTTTAAAAAAGTATTTTCTTTTACATTATTAGTTCTCTCTTTTCCTCGCTCCCTATTCTGTATTCCTATCTGGGTCTGTTTTTCACTTGCCCACATCTCGAGGGTATATAATTTTCTAGCATTAACATGAAATCTCAGATACTTGCTCCACTATTACGACATGTTTTTCTTTCTTTCTTTCTTTTTTTCGTGCGCGCGCGTGTGTGTGTGTGTGTGTGTGTGTGTGTGTGTGTGTGTGTGTGTGTGTGTGTGTGTGTGTGTGTGTGTGGGAAGGGGACGAGATCTTAGCGATCGGCAGGCACTCCCTTTCTGATGCATCATTATAATTATCAATGTTATAGAAACACAAATAGTTTTCAGTCATACAAATGTGCATTAATTAATGTTTTTCTTTGATGTTATTTTTCTCATTATCATTAGTATTAGTATTATTTGTATTGTCATTATTATTATTATTATTATTATCATTATTATTATTATCATTATTATTAATATTATTATTATTATCATTATTATTTTCATCATCATCACCATCACCATTATTTCTATTATTACTGTTTGTTGTCATTTTAATCATCATCGTAATCTTAATAACTACGAGTAACGAAATAGGAAAAAAAAAAAACAATGCACATCTTCTTATCCCCTTGATTACCATGACGCGTTTCCATATTCATTCTGCTTACTATTTTGGTGATTTTAAACAGCTTCAGAAAGTTATGTGGGGATTAGAATAGTGAAAACTGTGGCCATTAATCTTCTGATCTCCGTAGACTTTTCCTGATGTCAATAAAATGGTCTAACTGTACACAAAACTCAAGGTAAATATGTATCCCAGTATACTGAAGGTGTTAATGGCGTCTTGAAACAGAATACCTTTACTTTTCTTATTATCAATTATGTATTTATTTATTCATTGAGGTAGTTAACTGGTCAGCCTCATAAAGCAGTTGTGCTTCTGTCGCTCCTCCCACTTATGTATAGTAAGAAGTCACAACGCTTTCAATAACAGCAAGCCGCCTTCCCTTGTAGCGGCTCAGGGTGCGGGAGTCGGTGCGGCATGTGGCGGAGTGCTGGTGACAATAGCGGTAGTGGCAGCTGCTTGAATAGACAACGACCATATTGCAGGTGTATCATCTTATTTGCAATTCCTCGGAAGGGCTCTGGCATGCTGTCCTTCTGTGTCAGGAGTGGTCCGCGTATAGAGACCGTCCGCTCACACACACACACACACACACACACACACACACACACACACACACGATAAGAACATATTTTGAAACGCTTTATCTTCTCATCAAGAATGTTTTCAAAGATCCAACAGATGATGAGTCAAATTGTCACAGGTGTTTTTGCTATTCATGGTGCCGAATCTATGTTGAAGTCTGACTGAAATCATGGAAGCATCACTAAAAACCCCAACAATATCCATTAGAGCTTGAAAAAAGTCGAGGTAAGACAAAATGTTTACTAATATTGCAACTCATCTTGCACCGATGCGACTAACCAATGCACTTACCATGCCTACTGTAATACGTCTTCCATTTCCAGTAATTTCAACAAAGAATCATTCTGCATCATCAGCAACCACACGCCCAGACCTAAACATGCCTGACAGACTCGCGGGGGCAGTCACTCAACATCTGGGAACGACGTGATGAACAATGAGTCTGTGAGGAAGTGGCCAGGCTCCTAGAACACCATGTTGTATCCTACCAACGTCTCTCTCTCTCTCTCTCTCTCTCTCTCTCTCTCTCTCTCTCTAGGGACGGCGACGCGGCTATGCCCATTAGACGCTCCCTGAGTGACTAATTGCATCAAACGACTTCATGCAACAGCTGGATCGAGCCGTCGACAGGGTCCTGGCTAGCACACTACATGACAAGACTATCTATCTGTGAAACAAGAGTGAATTCCAATGGTCTTCCTTCTGTCGCCTTCACAACACGATAAGGAAATGTCTATAAGGGATTGCAACGTGCAGGTCTGGAGGCTTCTTGCAGTTCAATTCAGTTGGTATTTTCAGGTATTGCCTTTGCAACGGCATCTCTATTTTTGCTGTTGTTGCTTCTATTTTTTTTTCTAATGGATCTTCTTTTTCTTTCCTTTCCTTATGTTCTTATAATCTAAAGTTTGTTTCGGTTACGTGCTATTCATCTGTGCTTCCCAATCTTGTCTAGTTTCCTAACCTATGGGCTCCCTGCATAAAGATTTGTTATTCCTATCCATATTCTGTCCACCATATACTAATACAGGAGTTAACCACCACCTACATTTTTTTTTCTTTTTTGTTAATTTTGAGTGACCATCTAGAGACAGTTGGAGATGTTTCGCCTATTCCTTTACCTGCAAGTTGCCTCGCCTTCTTTAAAGCCACCTACACCGTCGCCTCTTCCTGCCATCACATGTCCTTCAGCTCGCAAAACACTTCGTAAAATACTGTCAGTCACGACATTCTTAGTTTATATTTACGATTACGAAGAGGAAAATTGCTATTGTTTATTTGTTGTTAGTGAATGAAGTTTTGTGGAATACAGATTTAATAGTTGAGTTTGTTGATTTTGACTGATTTTGTTGATATAAATATAAACGTTTGTGCTTTATGAAGTTGTGTTGATATGGTTATATAAAGTGACTCTTAACTGTGATCAATAAAATATCTATCTATTTACTATTTATCTACCTATTTATATGCCACCAGCCTGGGGCAGTGAGTACAAACACATCACAGACTATCCATTGAAAAATCATCAGCATCTTGTAAACTTTCCTCCCCCTTCTCACATCCCAGCTTCTATATGAACGCGTTTTCTTTAGTATCCCACCTTTATCTCCAACACTGACAGTACTGTACCCAGAAAGGTTCCTGTTGCAGCTTGTTTGTAACATTTTAGGGCTTTCTTCTTTATCATTATTATCAATATTGTGATAATCATCTTTATCATTGTCACAGAGATCATGATCGCACACACACACACACACACACACACACACACACACACACACACACACACACACACACACACACACACACACACACACACACACACACACACACACACACACACACACACACACACACACACTAAGACTGCTTCTGATCACATGACCATGAATGTTTAACATTCATCTGTGATGATTTTTACTCAATCAGGTGTAAAAACAAAACTCCGTCTTTATATTAACAGTAATTACGTCCACAACAACAACAACAACAACAACAGCAGCAGCAGCAGCAACAACAGCAGCAACAACAACAACAACAACAACAACAATAACAACACCAATAACAACAAAACAGCAACAACAGGATCAACCACCACCACCACCACCACCACCACCACTATCATCATCACCACCACCACTTTCACCCACAACCATCATCCCACCACACCACCACCATCACCATCTCCACCACCCTCACCACCACCACCACTATCACCATCACCATAACCACCACCACCCTCACCACAACCATCACCCCACCTCCACCGCCACCACCACCACCAAAAACAACAACACCAGTAGCAACAGCAGCAGCAGCAAAAGCAGCAGCATCAGCGAAGTGGGTGACCTTGTAATAGTACTAGTAGTAGTGACCGTGTTAGGAATCATAAAGAAATTAGAGAATATCATTAAGCAAAAATTCCTTTGTGGTACACTATAAAAAGTTAGATATTTACATCAGATCTTCAGCATTGTGTTAAAAAAAAGGGTTTGTTGCTTAGCCAGAGTTGTTGAGTAACAGTTTCTTTCTACAATTTCATGAATAAAATCTCTACATCACAGTCTAGTAGTCAATTGCAAAAATACTATTTTAAATCGTATTTTTATTGTATCACATGAGTTTCTTGGCTTTAGAGAGAAGCAGCACAATATCAAACACGATGCAGCTTGAATGTAAGTGACCCTGACGCTACTAGTTGTCTGGTGCAAGTGGAGGTTGTGGTGGTGGAGGTGGTGGTGGTCGTGGTGAGTGGAGAATCTTGGATATGAACTACATGTATCTGGTACGCTCAATGTGACCCATTGTTCATACGTACGTGAAGTTTTGATTAAAATATTGACGGCCAACATACACGTGGAAAGTTGAGGTAAAGATGAAAATGATAGATCAATATTACACACCCGACTTATCTATCCCCCTTACACATCCACCCACTCACCAACTTACCCACACACACACACACACACACACACACACACACACACACACACACACACACACACACACACACACACACACACACACACACTGCACCACATCATAGGGTAGCACAGAAAGGGTGGTCGTGACTTACTAAGGAAGGCAGGGTTTAAGTTGAACTCCTTCGCTGAACGGGAAAGAGACGCTTGACAGTAGCCACGTGGGCACTGAACGTCTTATGAAACTAAAGGCACTACTACATAGATTTGCCATGTGTAGTTATTATTAGTACTAAGTGTGCCGGTGAGTTAAAAGAGAGGCAATGAAGGAGAAGATGCGCTGTGTGTGAGATGAGTGATTGGCTATTCGTGGAAAGGTATCTGGAGCAACAAAATGAAGGAGATTGGTAGTGGTAAAAGGTGCAGTGGAAAGAGGGAAGCTATACAATGAAGCTACGAGAGAGAGAGAGAGAGAGAGAGAGAGAGAGAGAGAGAGAGAGAGAGAGAGAGAGAGAGAGAGAGAGAGAGAGAGAGAGAGAGAGAGAGAGAGAGAGAGAGAGAGAGAGAGAGAGAGAGAGAGAGAGAGATGGATAGACGGACAAACAGACACAGACCGACAGAAGGTCAGACAGAACAAGCAGGGAAGGATGAATGATTAAGAATGTGATTATTGAGAACGCAACGCAAAACTAGAGTACAAGACTAACCAAGCCTTTTGTAAGTACTTTAGCAATACATTTTCCATTTCTATAAAATATAATAGTCTGCCATAACAAGACGTAAGGTCATCTTCCCCTGAAGAAAATTGAATATTTTAGCAGGGACTCTACGATCATTACTTCCTCTGGTCGTATGAAACTCCACATTGTTTTCACTTGAAGAGGCTGAACATTACAAAGGAACTCAATGGTTTATTGTAACGCACAACAATAACAGGAATGTATGATCCACTTAAACAGGAAAATGTGTGAAACTATTTTGGTTACATATTCTCTCCGACTTTTCCCCCTACTGACAATAAGCTCTAGTAGTATTGAAACCATATAAAATAAGCAATCTATTAAACATTTACAAAATAAGAATAAATTCAAGAATACATGTATATTCCTTACGATTTTTCATACCACTGGATTACGAGTGTTTCAGCAGTGATCTGAGAACACAATAATATTCTAAGGACAATAGTACATCATGTGTGTGGCGCCTGGCTGACGCCGAGGCTTTCCCTTGAGTCTTCCTTCTTGCGTCTTCCCCTCCCTCGCTGCATGATTAACATGGACGGCGGGCTGTTCATTGTTAGAGCATTAGCATCTGGACTTATCTCGTCCTTTACTGAGGCTTTGGCAGGATATCATGCTTGTTGGAATTGACACACAGCCACAGGAGAAAGTTATCAGTCTTAGGCCAGTATTTCTAAAATTCAGCTCCGCGAGATTACCTTCGAAGGTTACAAAGATGATTAAATGTGTTTTTGTGGGGAGCTTTTCCTCAATGAGGATGCCGAATCTTTCCTGAATTATCATTAGTCGTAAAAACACACTTGAAAATAATTACAACTTCCACTAAAGGTTGTTACATGTTGGTGGGCTGTTGTGATGATTATTTTTAAGTTTATGAATTGAGTTGTTAAGGCTATTTTCCCTCACTGACGATGTAGAATCCTTCCTAAACTATCAACAACGATAAAAAAGAAGAAAGAAAAACACTTTGAAATCACAATAATATCCACTAGAGGCTGCTAAAAGTTGGTAAGATGAGAGGCTGACACGTTTAAGAAATATGAATCCAAGTGTCACTCCCTGGTAGTAACTCGTCCTTCCTGCGATGTGCGTCTTAAAATTAGCATTTCCTTCCCACCAGTGCTCGTAAATTAATACGGTGTGTGAGATATTTCGTTTGCTTTTATGGAATACTACTCGTTCAGTTTAACATCTTAGAGTGTTGAATTGTATGACGTGTTGTTATATTGTTGTTTCATATTCATCTTCTTATCTAATTCTCTCTTTCTTCTCATTATCATCATCACCACCACAACCGCTACCACCATCATCATAATCATCGTCGTCATTGTTGTTGTTGTTGTTGTTGTTACAATCATCATTATTAAATCTCTGTATCTAAAAAAAAATCCCAACTCATCCATATTTGCAGTGTGTCGTTCATTGTTTTGATGGTCAAACCGTGTTGTGTTGTGTTGTGTTGTGCGGTGCTGTGCTGTGGTGTGTGGTGTGCTGTGCTGCTGTGCTGTGCTGTGCTGTGCTCTGTGTGTGTGTGTGTGTGTGTGTGTGTGTGTGTGTGTGTGTGTGTGTGTGTGTGTGTGTGTGTGTGTGTGTGTGTCTGTGTGTGCGTGTAGCATCCCCAGTATGCATTACACGTTTGCGCAGAACTGTGAGTTTTATCCAATTTACGCACGTGATTATCATGCTGCCTAGCTCATTTCCTCGCAAATACGAACACAACAACATTAATCTTTCGTGCGCCCTGGAACAAAATCTTTCCTTAGTGCTTAACATTACAATCTCTTCCAGCTATTGCGTCTACGTTCCTGGTGGATTAGTACACATTTATTTACTCAGAAGAGTCTTGATATTCAGGTCACATAGAATGATTTAAAAGGTAGAAATATTTGGATCTTTATTGATCCTCTCTTCCATGTATTGTGTTTAGCTTCATGGTGGATTAATATATATGTTTACACAAAAGAGTAATTGGTACTCAGGTCACCTAGAATGATTTACCCTCTTCAGTATCATGAGGCATTTTTCATATTCATTCTGCTTACTATTTGGTGATTGTATACAACTTCAGAACCTTACGTGGGGATTAAAATAGTGAAGACAGTGGCCATTCATCTTCTGACCTCCCTAGACTCTTCCTAATGCAAGTAAAATCGTCTAATCATACCCAAAAGTCAAGGTAAAAATACATCTTAATACTGAAGGGGTTAAGTGGTAAAAGTTTTAGGTTCCGTATTAATTTTCTCTTCCAATTTTTAATCTACGTAGTTTGCTGATGTAATATAACACATTCATATAAACACCTGGAAAGCGCATTCAGTATTCAGGTCATCTCAAACGATTTAAGTGGCAAAGATTTTTTGGTTCTCGACAAATTTTCAGATGAAATGAGGGTCAGGCATAACAGCTACACTTTGTAAGAGTCGGGGTAGGTTAAGTTACCTCATCCAATATAAACTAACGTAATCTTACCAGTCTAGCAAAAAATTTTGTTTCTTTTGCTTTTTATTAAATTTTGGATGAAACGGGAATGAAATCTAAGACTTAGGGTGAATTTCGGTAGCTTTTTTTCGTTTTTAACACGCAAACTAACCTGCTTGTTTTACATTATTTTTGTTATCATTATCATTGCTATTATTATTATTATTATTATTATTGTTGTTGTTGTTGTTGTTGTTGTTGTTGTTG
>NC_059294.1:1760000-1765000 GCF_017591435.1 Portunus trituberculatus | reverse complement strand
GGGACAAGAGGGTTGGGATGAAGTGAGCTTGTGTGGGAGGAAACCATGGTGATATCAATAAGGCTGAAGAGAAAAATTAACATGGGGACAAGGGGGCGAGGAGAAGGTAGGAGCTTGGTAAAGTTTCAAAGGATATTGCAGAGGCTTTCATAACATTAACGAGTTTTCACGTCAATACAAGGCTCTTTGGTTTAATTACGGTACTTTTCATTAACTCTATTATTACACAAAAGCTAAATCGTGACTATAATTATTTAAGTAAACGTGTATGGAGAGAGAGAGAGAGAGAGAGAGAGAGAGAGAGAGAGAGAGAGAGAGAGAGAGAGAGAGAGAGAGAGAGAGAGAGAGAGAGAGAGAGAGAGAGAGAGAGAGAGAGGAGAACAATTTGTCTATTTGTCTAACTCTAACAAAGATTTTTGATTGGATACGAAACTCTCCATTAAGTTTATTTTATTGTTAAAGACTTATTAGAGCACAAAAGTGTGTATAAACGTATATGGAATAGAATATGAGAAGGATGGTCCGCAAAAAAAAAACAGACAAAGACCTCCAAGCCATCCCACAACACAGGCGAAAATTAACACGCTAAACGAAATGGTAATGATGATGAGCATAAAAGAAGGAAAAGGTATAATTCAGGGTTATTATTGTTTATGAGGGAGGAAATGAGTGGGTGTCGCCGTGGTAATGTGTTGTATGTATAATGTAGGAGGAGGAGCGGTCTGGGGGGTGGTAACAAGAAAGTCTCAAGGGCAAATGTTAGCAAGTAAAGCATGTGCAGCGCCTCGGTGAATTAACTAAGAGGAAAATAAAGAATACTTGCAAGTAAAGTGATATTTGATTGTTGGAAGAATTGTCACTTGAATAACATGTGCCTTAAAATAAACGAATTCATTAAAAATCTCTCTAATGTGGTTTAGCGTTTTAAAGTGTAATTCCAAGGGGAAAAAAATAATACAAGGCAGTAAGAAAAGAGCAGAAAAGCGATTGTTAGATATTGGTCTTTTGGCGCAGTCCGGGAAAGTGGTAGCAAGTCGAGCCTCTGCAGCGTCTCAGTAAAGATGCTGAGAGGAGAAAATCAGAGAAAACTTGCTTCTGAAGTGAACTTGGATGGTTGAGAATTCTTGCCATTTGAATATGTTGCAAGATAAGCGAATATTTTAATACTTCGCTAAGACGAGTCATCCACAGTCTGTTTACTATATTTCACAGTGCACTTTAATGAATGTTCTTTCAATGATGCTCTTATTTCATCACATTAATTACCACCGGAATTCTTTTATGTATTATACTTCACGCCCTATTCGACTAATGTTCCTCCTCTTATTACTCGTATTTCATCACACTGCTTATCCCCGAAAATCTATGTACAATATTACATATCTCAACCAATGTTCTTACCCTTGTAACTCATATTTCATCACACTGCTTATCACACCAGTAAAAGTCGAAGACTAAATGAAAGCATCTGATCGAATCCAGTGTGGCGTTGCTTAGGCGCGATGAAGTTGCTGTATCGCCTGAATGTGTGCCAAGTTGTCATTGACTCCATTCAAAATGCTGAGCCAATATATCGACACAAGAAGCAGTCACTCGTATTCATCGACCAAACCATGAAAGGCAGAAACAGGATTTGTCTTGTTATCTGCTGCTGGTGCTGGATCGTTCGTGAAAGACGCAAGACAAAATTTTCAATCAAGGATACTACAAGCGAGATCCATTCAACCGACTTTTGGTTTCATGGGGAGATATTGATATCTCCAAAGTAATTAATTTTCATTCGTCCAATGGGTCACTTTCTTAGAGGCTTTCTTCTCTTGTTGGTGCTATTTTCATATTCTCAAGTAACAAGTCTGTTCGTGCAGGACGTTAAGATAGAATACTAAATCAAGGTTACAACATCTGAGATCTATTTAACTCACTTCGACTACATAGTGGAATACATAACAGGTGTATGGTTTGTTTGATGTAAACAAACCTTATATCTTTTACGTCATCTGTTTTTGTCTTGCGGTTCATATTCTCAGACGCTTTGTTCTCTTATCAGTGTTTTTTTGAAAGGACACATAAATAATTACTCAGGTTGTCATAGATGCTCTCTTTTTTTCTGTTGATGTGCAAGCTCTTTGTTATTCTATCACTGGAAAAAACCCAGTTCTCGAAAACCCACTGTTTAAGAATACAAGCCTGAGTCTTTTATGAGCTGATATAATTAATTACATGTAATACCACTATCTTTAAGGACTTGCAATTATTTCTAACTGCATCATTTGAAACATTTAAAACATTCACTTACAACTAATTACCGCACAATTAAATCCATATAGTACATAATTTTGATGACCTTCAGTTGTGATTTAACAAGACTGCGTCAGCAACACGTTTGTTGTGCGAAACACGCACTGTTGAGAACACCTTTACGTAAGAAGCTCTGTTGTGCATTACTCATCATTCCATTCACGGTTTGAAGGACACCTGACTGTCTCTGACCTTCACCACTCCTTAAAAGTTATCACCGGCGACATACATTCCGCTGTTTATTTTTCTTTTGCCATTGAAGGTGAAGTTGTTGTGTAACTATTGCGTCCTGAGGTTGAATTATGAACATTCCTATTTCAAATGAATCTCTGCATCTCATTCACTACTCTGCATTAAGGTAAGTTGTGGTTATGGCATTACGATTGACTGCAATATTGTATTTATGTTTAGCTGAACCTGTTATGCTCCTAACTATATCTCTCAGGAATTATTCAATGCAAAGCTGTTGACAATGAATAATTATAACAACAATAACAACAAAAAACAACAACAACAACAACAACATTGTTACTGCTGCCGCCACCACAGCCACCACCCTTACTATTTCTGTACATAACCTAAACTCATTGATAACAGGCGGCATCCCTGGCTCTCGTTTCCCCGTTCATTTCATCCTCGGGTAATATATTGCGCCTCACTCGTTACACCAGCACTCGTGAAATTCCCTTACCTGGCATTTCGTGATTTCTTTATTAATATTTTGCGTTGTAATCACCCAGAGGCCAAAAGAAGGAGAGGTATGTAGTTAACGCAAAACCCTTTAATTAAATATAAACTTTCTGCCATGGTGTAGCATAGTGTAGTATATAAATCGACAAGGGTGAGATTGCATAGGGATTTATGATGCAATTATGTGCCAAGGGGAGGTAGAATGTATGAGTTCATGATGGTAGGAGGACAGGGACTTAGCACACAGAGGAAGCTTCAGGCCTACACGTGACAGTCCCTACACCGAACATATGTACATACCTACGTCAATAAATCTACCTATCAGTCTTATTCTAAAGCTCCCTATTGACTTTGTACCAGCTAGCTAATCAGTCTGGCTATTCCAGTTATTGATTTTGTTGTGGGAGGACGAAGAGAGAGAGAGAGAGAGAGAGAGAGAGAGAGAGAGAGAGAGAGAGAGAGAGAGAGAGAGAGAGAGAGAGAGAGAGAGAGAGAGAGAGAGAGAGAGAGAGAGAGAGAGAGAGAGAGAGAGAGAGAGAGAGAGAGAGAGAGAGAGAGAGAGAGAGAGAGAGAGAGAGAGAGAGAGAGAGAGAGAGAGAGAGAGAGAGAGAGAGAGAGAGAGAGAGAGAGAGAGAGAGAGAGAGAGAGAGAGAGAGAGAGAGAGAGAGAGAGAGAGAGAGAGAGAGAGAGAGAGAGAGAGAGAGAGAGAGAGAGAGAGAGAGAGAGAGAGAGAGAGAGAGAGAGAGAGAGAGAGAGAATGCATGCGTTAGGTGTACTTGAAATTAATGTAAGAAACTAAATAAATAAAATAAAAGAACTCAAACCACACCAAAAAAAAAAAAATAAAAAATAAAAACCACACGAAACACCGCTTACCAAGAATCACAAGACAACACGAAGCTTTTTCCAAGTATAAAAGTAAAACAACACAAGAATAAAAAAAATAAAAAAAACACCATAAAAATTATCTTCAGAATCACATCACCTACGGAACCATTACGTAGCATCAAACAGAAAGGAGAGAAGAGCTGCAGGAATGGTGTTAATATATTCTTGAGAGGAAGTGTGTTTACTGGACGGGGAGAAAGTGTTGCATGAGCTTTGGGAAGTGAGCTGGGAAGAGAAGCTGGTGTGTGTGTGTGTGTGTGTGTGTGTGTGTGTGTGTGTGTGTGTGTGTGTGTGTGTGTGTGTGTGTGTGTGTGTGTGTGTGTAGGAAAGTTTGTAGGATGAAGGGGAGGGATCGAGGAGAAGCAATATTAACTACACTGATTAACGCCGCGAATATCAATATCTCGGGTGTGGTGTAGTTTCCATTTGGGTTATTTCATTATGTAAAGGACATATCATAAAAAAATACTGCAATTAACAAAGGAGAGAGAGAGAGAGAGAGAGGCATTAGAGTGCTTTCATAATATACAATAATACTCTACTTATTTCTCTTCCTTATCTGTTTCATTTTGTTAATATTTTTGCATATTTCTAGCTCTATTTTAAGTAAATCTCCTTTTTACATCTTGTGCATGTATTTTACTGTTTTCCCATCTTATAATATTAGATTTTAACATCATTTTTTTTTAAATATTTGTTGTATTTTCATTATCACTAATACCATTCTATTTACGTGGTTCTTATGAATATTCCATTGCGTCTACATCTTGCAGCATTTTTGTCTAATAACACAATTTTCCAGCTGTACTGCCTTATTATCAATAGTAACAACGTCAAGCTTCTAGTATTAATTGCACTGTGTTATATTTTCATTACGACAATGTGTTTGTTAAAGTGAACACACACACACAGCAGGGTATGACTTGTGCTGTGCTTCCCCACTCACTCTTCAACGCACACGTAATACTGTTATTACTACACAAAGAGTAATTCACGGTGGAATATATTGCATTCACGACGGCATTTCCTACTTCATTACTTCGGAATTTCCCTTCTTTCGTGGCTGCCTCGTGAGATCCTGCTGAGACGCACCCACCCACTCCTCACACTCCCATACATATTCA
>NC_059294.1:1740000-1745000 GCF_017591435.1 Portunus trituberculatus | reverse complement strand
GTTTAAGCACCGTACTCTTAAACATTTTTTTCTTTACTAGTGTTAACAGACTCTAGTGGAAGTTATGGAGAGTTGGCACAAGTGTGGGGAAATATAAAGGATGCACACTTTGATCATCTGTGCTGTAGTGGTATGGCACGTTTATATACAAGTACAGATTAATAAAAGAACAATATTCTCATCATTTCATTGCTGCTGTCATATTCTTTCCTTCTTAACAAACATCATGATTTTAGCGTTATAGCAGCCGTAAACAGTTACAGTAGCTATATGTAACTGGGTGTATTCTTTAACCTCATCTTTTTCTTAAACACTGCGACAAGGAGTATCTCTACAGTGATGGAACTGTTCATAAGCGCTTTACCAAACCACAAAATGAATAAACATCATGGCGTCTTGTCTTCACTTTCAACAAGCTCTCGTAGAAGTTATCAAGGCTTGGGGTTCACTGTGGAAAATAAAAGTGATGAAGATTTACGGACAATCTTACCAATACTTTAATGTCTTATTTCCAATTCTTTGAACATGCTCTAGTGTGAGGTATTAGGAGTGAGCGTGAGTGTGAATGGTTATTTACAATATCTGCAATATGATAAGTCTGCATAAGGTAAAAATTAAGGATTGTTTTCCTAACACTTAGACATCTTATTGTCACTATTTCCAACGGGCTTCAGTGTTCGTATAGTGTGGGGAAAAATGGATACCTCGAGTGTCTATTCTCGTATGTAAGAATATGTAAGGTAAGAACCAAACAATATTCGTAAACACTCTGGTGTATAATTTTCACAGGTGGCAACGGGCTCTGGTGGAGGTTAATAAGGATTAGAGTCAGTGTGGGGAAACAGAAAGGATGGATACCTGGAACATCTTTCCTGTAATGGTAGTGTGTGTGTGTGTGTGTGTGTGTGTGTGTGTGTGTGTGTGTGTGTGTGTGTGTGTGTGTGTGTGTGTGTGTGTGTGTGTGTGTGTGTGTGTGTGTGTGTGTGTGTGTGTGTGTGTGTGTGTGTGTGTGTGTGTGTGTGTGTGTGTGTGTGTGTGTGTGTGTGTGTGTGTGAAAAAGGTTAAAGGTCAGGTGTCTGGCAACAGTAGGTAAGGCGTCATCTGCTGAATAGGTATAGCTAGTACATTACTAAATCATATACAGACATAGGTTAGCGATAAAAATGTAAAGGCAGCGGCAATTTCATATTATCATTAAGGACGGCGGCCAAGGAAAGAAGATAAGAAGAACAAGTGAGATAATAAGTTAATGAATATAAAAAATAAGAAAATAATAAATAATCCCGCTCTTAATAACGTTTCTAAAAAAAAAAAACCTGGGAGAGAAAGAATCGAGAAAGGCAAATTTATTAAGCCTTTCACATCGACTTAATTCCATTGCGGAAGCCATTATTAAAGGATTTCATCATCCAACACAACGATATCTCGTGTACTCCATTATGAATAACTAATACGTGATTGGATGAATGGAAATTAAGACGACAGAATTACCTGAACAATTATACCAAGTCGGTTTTTGTAGGCTGCTCCTATCTTTTTCTTGGCAGAGTTTGCGGTCGAAGGACTAAACTAATTACGCCGTCTAGATTAACACAGCTTAGTTCCTGTGATTTCCCTCCGGTACTCCCTTATCGACCAACACATAGGGGAGGAGAATACCAAGACACGGTCAACACATCTCTCTCTCTCTCTCTCTCTCTCTCTCTCTCTCTCTCTCTCTCTCTCTCTCTCTCTCTCTCTCTCTCTCTCTCTCTCTCTCTCTCTCTCTCTCTCTCTCTCTCTCTCTCTCTCTCTCTCTCTCTCACGTCAAAGTCATGTATACACGTTCTACGATTAACCCTTATACCTGCTAAACAATTTTTCTTTTAATTACTTCCAACTGCTTAACTTATTTGTGATTATTTTTGTAGTAATCTATCATAAACAGCCTTTCTAGCGTAGAAAGGATATTATCAACATTACTGAGTGTCTGGAAACATTCTTGTGCCCTGTGTTTCTTTAACCCGTAAGTTCTTGTGAAAACCCCATAAAGGAAAAAAGACATTCTCAACAGTATAAGGATTAAAATGACATTAAGCACACGGGATCAACAAAATGAAGCATATTAATAACGTACAAAATGGATTAACTAATAGAGCAAATAAAGGGAGTGTTAATACAAACGTGAGAGGTAGTGAGGAGATCGCAGCCTTTATGGAACAGGTGAGCGACAGGTGGTTATGTAATGACAGAAGCGGCGGGTGTCTAGGCCCAGTGTATTGTTTGTTGTCGACAGGGTGGCCTCAGGGAGCTGCAGCCCGGGAGGTGAAAACAATAGGGCCGTGACAAGGGGAGGCATTGATCGTCTGCTCTTTCTTTCTCTTTCTCTTACTCTCTGTCTCTCGCTTTACACACACACACACAACGCGTAGTGTAGTGGTTAGCACGCTCGACTCACAATCGAGAGGGCCCGGGTTCGAGACAAATGGGTAAGCCTCTTAATGTGTAGCCCGTTTACCTAGCAGTAAATAGGTACGAGATGTAACTCGAAGGGTTGTGGCCTCGCTTCCCGGTGTCTGGAGTGTGTTGTGGTCTCAGTCCTACCTAAGGATCGGTCTATGAGCTCTGAGCTCGTTCCATAATGGGGAAGACTGGCTGGGTGACCAGCAGAAGATCGTGGTGAATTACAAAGACTTTGAAATATATCTATCTGTTGTGAGTCGCTTTGTGAGGAAGGACCCAATAGGAATGTGGTTACACCCCCGTAATGCCGCCAAGAGAGATCAACACCTGATTAACTGCACACGTATGGTTAACCTACACGTATGGTTTCTTTACCTCGCTCTCTACCTGTTTGTTCAAACTCTCTCTCTCTCTCTCTCTCTCTCTCTCTCTCTCTCTCTCTGTAAAGAAACGCAAAGGCCATATTCATTAAGCCCTCTTCTTTAACTTTACTGAAAATATTTATAAAACTGCTCATGAAGTGCTCATTATCTTGATCATCTTCCATTCCCGCCTGTCAGTCTCCACTCTGCACCAGACAAAATATATCCACATCTTCCTCCTTTTCTTACCATCCTCCTTATTCCCTTTATTTTCTTTTGCCTAAATTCCCAGAAATTTAACCAGTCTATTCCTCACATTTTCATGAAAAAATAGCACTATGTTTTAGAATCATGTCCCCGATATGCTTGGGTCAGTGAGTTTATCTGGTCAACTTTAGATTATCTTTATCATCTTATGCGGGGTATACATCAGTGGGGTTTAAATATACAGAGTTTCCTTGGTAGCCATAACTAGATGAGCAGGTCAAATGTTAGTCTTCTTTAGCCGTGCTTCTGAAAGACTAGGTTGCTCGTATGAAAAAATCATATGAAGAAATATTATTTGGAGGAAGGGTTAAAATAAGAGATGACTAACTTTGTAATTCTTCTTTGAAACAGACTTTGGTTGATCTTTAATAATGTAGTAATGTAGTAATGTATACACAGTAAGTACGTATATACAATGGGAGAGGGAACAAAGGGTGGCGGTACATAGTTTCTTAAGGAGGCGATAAATAAATCCATCCACGCACACAAAAGCACACAGAACACAGAATAATACATGCCTGAGTACAACGGTAAAAAGGTACAAGTAATCCTTATGAATAGCCGCCCTCAAGAATTAATTGGACCAGCATCTCAATGTGTTTTTTTTTTGTTTTCGTTTTTCCTTTATACTTTTCTTTTTTTGGGGGGCGCTCTTTCTGTTGACCTTGGCCAGTGCCCCTATTAAATAATGAAAAAAATAAATAAATAAAAGCCAAAGTACTGAACAGGCATGGAGGTCTTGAAATATGTGCTTTTGTCGGGAAGATACTTTAACAGACTCGGAGACATTCCATTGGTGACTGTAAAGCACCAGCAGGCGGTGGTGTAGTGGATAAGGTGGTGGGCGTGGGATCGGGCAGACGTCCACGCGTAGGTTCGAATCCCACCACATACCGCTTTGAAGCTATGCTATCTATTGAGTGGTTTAAAGTTACCTACATGTCACCATACCCAGGTTCAAGGTAATTACACCGAAGATGCGCCTGAGTGGTGATATGGGCCCTAATATGGTTAAAACTATAAATATAATTGCCTGCGCCACTAATGGGAGGAAGCTGAACAGCGCTTCCCACATATATACTCTTCAAGTATGCCTAGAGGCACTATAGGCCATAACATAAAAAAAAAAGCAACATGACCGCCACAGGGACGGTTTTTGGGGAACTACGTGGCAGTGAATCACAACACACAGGAGCACAGGTATAGCGTATAGACACTGTTATAAAGCTGTAGGAGGTGATGATGGAGCTTGGAGAAAACTGTAGATGATAAATTTTCTTTCATGAATTGCCAAGGCGCACTTCCTGATCTTTCTGCAAATTGGTTGAAAATCAGTAGTTTAGAAGATGCACAAAGTGGCGCATAGTGAAGCTGGAGTACATATATAAACATTCAATGAACACACGTGTAGGTGAGCGTGGAGGAGCGAGACCGAAAAGCTTCAGTGACCACCATGCAAATGAAGGCACAGCTCACCTCCTAACGGGATTGAGAACATGTTATAAAGAGCACAGGTGAATGTGAAGCACATAGCGTGGCTTGGAGCGGGACGTGGATGGACACCCACGCGAATGCCAATGTAAAGTAACACATCCAAACCAGTTCTTTATTTAGTCACCGGTTTCCAGAGACTCGTATCCCACAGCTGCCACCAATTGGTATTGTGAAGCACGTGGCTTAGCTTAGAGCGCGAGAGGAACGCCTGTTTGACTACTGATATAGATTATGATATCCAAGCCAAATTTTGTATTTATTTCTCAGTCACTTGTTTTCAATAAAGGTCACTGCCACCATGTGTTCTAAAGATGTTTTAATGAGAGATGCCTGGTGACTGGTTGGCCTAGCTGTCTCTAACTCAATGAATCACTGCTCAGGGCAGTTCTAAGCATTCCTTTCATTCCTTCCTTCCTTGACGAAACTAGAGGCAAA
>NC_059294.1:1717500-1735000 GCF_017591435.1 Portunus trituberculatus | reverse complement strand
GAGTTTACCAGAGAAAGGTATGAATGATTATGAGTACTGATTAACTCTTGTATTAGAGTTGGACAGAATAGGGGTGAGAGGAAGAAGAAAGCCTTGTGCAGTGAGGCCGTAGAAGGAGAACCATGCAGTTGGAATGAAAATAGCGATAAAATATAGCAAGAGATGCAACATTACAGTGGTGAGAAAGAGGCTGAAGATAGTCAGTCATAGGAGGGAAGTTGATGAGACAGAAAGCTTTTGATTCCACCCTATCTAACAAAACTGTGTGAGTGGAATCCCCCCAAACATGCTAGAAGTACTCCATACAAGGACGGATAAGGCCCTTGTATAGGGTTGGCAGTTGGAGGGGCGAGAAAAATTGGCGGAGACCCTCAGAGCGCCCAACTTCCTATAAGGTGTTTTAGCAAGAGATGACATGTGAAGTTTCCAGATTAGATTATGAGTAAAGGACAGACCGACGATATTCAGTCAAGAAGAAGGGGGACAGCTGAGTATCATTGAAGAAGAGGGGATAGTTGTCGGGAAGGTTGTGTCGTGCTGATAGATGAAGGAATTGATTTTTGAGGCATTGAACTCTATTCAGTTTTCTCTGCTCCAATCGGAAATCTTAAAAAGGTCAGATGTCACGCGTTCTGTGGCGTCCCTGCGTGATCTGTTGACTTCCTGAAGGATTGGTCGTCTCTGAAAAGACGTGGAAAAGTGTAGGGTGGTATCATCAGCGAACAGGATTGCATAGGGCAAGAAGTTTTGTTAAAAATCATTAATGAATAATAGAAAGAGGGTGGGTGACAGGACAGAACCCTGAGGAACACCACTGTTAATATATTTAGAAGAACAGTGGGCGTCTACCACAGCAGCAATAGAACGGTCGGAAAGGAAATTTGAGATAAAGTGGTAGTGCGAAGGATAGAAACTGTATGAGGACAGTTGTTAAATCAAACCTATGAGCCAGACTCTGTCAAAAGCTCTTGATATCTCTAGCGCAACAGCGTTAGAGGAGAGGGAGGGACAAGTCCAGAATCATCCAAGGCGAAGTTGTTAGCTAAAGTTTGAGAGAAGAGTTCAGCTTTAGAGACACATGTGATGGCAGTTGTGCCATCAGGATGAAATAAAGGAGGGAAAGATGAAGAAGTAAAGATATTGGAGATATTTTTGGCCAGATGCCAGAATTCTCGAGGAGAGTTGGAGTTTGAGAAATTTTGACATATTCTATTTATGAAGGAGTGTTTGGCAAGTTGAAGAACAGACTTGGCATGATTTTAGGCAGAAATATAAAGTGCATGAGATTCAGGTGATGGAAGGCTCAGGTACCTTTTGTGGGAGACCTCTCTATCATGTATAGCACGAAAACAGGCTGTGTTAAATCAAGGTTTAGAAGTCTTAAGTTGAGAAAAAGAATGAGGAATATACGCCTCCATGCCAGACACTATCACCTCCGTTATGCATTCAGCACACATAGATGGGTCTCTGATAAGGAAACAGTGGTCATTCCAGGGAAAATCAGCATAATACTTGCTCAGATCCTCCCAACTGGCAGAGGCAAAAGCCAGAGGCACCTCCGCTTTGGAGGGTTCTAAAAAGAGATTGGAGAAAGATACAAGAGGTTGTGATCGGAGGAGGCCAACGGAGATGACATGATAACAGCATAAGGATTAGAGGTAAGGAAGAGATCAAGAATGTTGTGTGTGTCTCCAAGACGCTCAGGAACACGAGTAGGGTGTTGCTAGTTCACCAGTATATATGGTCAGTGAAGGGAGAAGAAAGCCAAAATTGGTGATGAACATTGAAATTTCCAAGGATGAAGATCTCAGCGAAAGGATAGAAGGATAGAATGTGCTCCACCTTTGGAAGTTAAATAGTAAAAAAAAATACTATAGTCAGAGGAGTCAGGGGAGAGATAGACAGCACAGATAAATTAACTTAGAGAGTGACTATTGAGTGGAAGCAAGATGGTGGAAAACTCGGAAGATTCAAGACCGTGGGCACGTAAGCAAATTAAGTCAAATATATATACATATATATATATATATATATATATATATATATATATATATATATATATATATATATATATATATATATATATATATATATATATTCTAGACTATTTCCTCATTTGCTGTTACGCGTTTGCGTGCAGTGTGGTTTGTCCATTGCAACTATTATTATGTTACCTGTAGATACGAAGAACATTGATGATTTTTTTATGTTTTAATGAACGTAAAAATAAATAAAAGAAAAGAAAACTACAAATCTGACTGTTTTCCATTTTGTATTGTATTTTCTTGTTATGAAGTATACTAAGAATATTGATTACTTTTGCACAATTCAATGAACATAAACAAGTAACCTATGTGATTCTGCATATTCTTTTCACAGACTGCACTCTTTCAGCTTTTATACATAAATAATTGGTTTTCTGCGGTATATCTGCTTTATGCCTTCAGAGTTATAACATTCTTGCTGAAAGAAAATGAAATAAAGTCATTTCCACGGCAGACTGGTTTATTTAATTCTGGCACAACAGCAGCGAGGTCATGTGCAGGGGAAATATCCATAAAAAAGAATCAAAGCTCAAACATGGAATAAACCATAAATAAAGAAAACAAAGAGTAAACAAATTACAAATACAACAACAATAAGCGGACTTGAAATACAATGTCAATACAGTTTTGATTATAATACAAGTGCGAAATGAATAAATGAATGAATGAATACATAAATCAACAAATGAATTAAACCAACAAGAAATAAAACACAAACAAAACAAACCAGACGATCTACCCACAAATGTTTATTCATACACAGCTTGCTTTCCATAACAATAACACAACAAGAACATCTAAAGGTCTGTCTGTAATTTGTTTTCTTTTCCCTCTATTCATAGCTTCATCTTTCCATTTTTTCATTTTCCATTCACACACACACACACACACACACACACACACACACACACACACACACACACACACACACACACACACACACTTGGGTATTCACATCCCATCCCACAATTCACTTACAGCTCACAGTTCCCACAGATTATATTACATGACTCTCAACTTGCAATTTAATGTTCTATTAATCACTTGAATATACTTAGATAATAAAATGAATTAACAAAAAAAAATAAATAAATAAAAAACTGACCCAAAGCGCTGACCCATTCCAATAACCCCTTTAGTGATATGACGCATTTTCATGTTCATACTAGCTACCTCCTATTTGGTGATTTTATACAGCTTCAGAAACTTACGTAAGGGTTAGAATATTGTAGACTCTGGCCATTAATCTTCTGACCTCAATAGACCTTTCGTAATGTCAATAAAATCGTCTAATCACATCAAAAACTCGTGATGAAAATGCATCCCAATGCTGAAGAAGTTACCATTTGAACTGTTTCCTTCCCATTCACACTCGCCATGAAAAGTCATAAGAAAAGACGGTTTTGACAGATCTAAACACTGAAGTTGGATTTATATATATATATATATATATATATATATATATATATATATATATATATATATATATATATATATATATATATTTAGGGTTTTCTACATATTTTCATATTTTGAAACAGAAGGTGGTTTTCTACATAATCTTCAAGGAGTTGTATTTTTTAATATGTTCAGGTTATCCTATATATCTTCAGAGATTATGTTGTCACTCTGTTACTTGGTACATCTTTCCTTGATTACTAATCTCTCTCTCTCTCTCTCTCTCTCTCTCTCTCTCTCTCTCTCTCTCTCTCTCTCTCTCTCTCTCTCTCTCATCGTAAACTTAACTAGTAAAATATTAAAAAAAATACACCCAGAGCCAAATCAAACTCATGCCAAGACACTGAAGGAAGTTAAAGAGAGACACATTTCATCCCTTGCGATTACTGAAACTCACAGCGTTCCTCTTGACCTACAAAAATAAGTTCTGTGTCAGCAACAAATCACCGCCCTAGACAGGAACTAACGGCGCCATTACCAGACCTAAGCAGGCAAACAGTGCATGATTCGCCACCCAACCTAGGCCCATGCTCGACCCCAACGCGGCCCACCACCATGCTTACGACGGTCTTAATCAGGAGAGAGAGAGAGAGAGAGAGAGAGAGAGAGAGAGAGAGAGAGAGAGAGAGAGAGAGAGAGAGAGAGAGAGAGAGAAACCATATTCTGAAATTCTTTTACCCTCATTTCGATTACTTTCAAAAAGCTTTAGTTTGAAGTGACACCAATTTTCAGAGGTTTTTATGATTCAAGTGACGCAGATTAATAAAATTTCTACATCAGTAACAAAAAAAAAAAAAAAAAAAAAAAGAAAAAGAAATCCAACTAATCACCTCTGTGGTCTTTGAAAATAGTCTGAGAGAGAGAGAGAGAGAGAGAGAGAGAGAGAGAGAGAGAGAGAGAGAGAGAGAGAGAGAGAGAGAGAGCGCATAGCTATCAACCCCTGGAAGTATAGTGAAAAGCAGTGGTCCAGTGGGCGCAGACCCTGGTCAGGTCCAGGACGACCCACTAGTGGAGGTGGAGGGCGTTGTTTCACGCTCAACAACAATAACAGCAAAGTACAATATAAATTTATGTATAGCGATTGCTGGTTGACTGTAATCGACTTAAAAACTGAGGGAAAGCGGACGTTTTACAATCCGGAAATTCAGTTTTACAATTTCTCTCGGATAATATCATGTTAAATAGAATATATGGGAAATATTTGCAAAAATGCGTGAGTTTTTAGAAGCGATGCGTGTGAGATTGAGATGGAGGTAAAATGCGTGAGTCACGCTTGATGCGTGAGTTGACAAGTATGAGAGAGAGAGAGAGAGAGAGAGAGAGAGAGAGAGAGAGAGAGAGAGAGAGAGAGAGAGAGAGAGAGAGAGAGAGAGAGAGAGAGAGCATGTTTAACCTTGACTCGGCTATCCAGTGCATATAGAAAACGGAGTCTGTAAGCTTTATGGTCGGACGGAGAGTTTCACTCGAAGAAAACGCAAATGTCGAGGCGTAAACTCCAGTAAAGCTTGACATGAATTTAGAAACAAACAAACAAACAAACAAACTCTGCAGGAAAAAATGGAGCAAAATAACGGCGTTCCACGTGGAAAACTCAATCTACATTACGGTTGAATTGAAAGCAGTGACAGGTTTCATGATTAAAGTAATAAAAAAAATGAAGAAAGAACACGTAAAGAAGACACGAATACGAAAAAAAGAAGAAAAGAAGAAAAGAAAAGAAGAAACAAGGAACGAAAATAATGACGGAAAAAAATGAAAAGTAAAGAAGAAAGAAGGAAGGAAGAAAGAAAGACTTCAAGGAAAGACAGACAGGAAGAAAAAAAAAAAAAAACGATAGATAAAATATATTGTCTGTATATTCACTAAGTGCACGTTGTTCTTATGAAAATAAACTTACCTACCATATTCCATCAAAAATAGAAAGAAGCAAACTAGGAAAGAAAATAAAGGAGGGAGAGAAGGAAGGAAGGAAGGAAGGACGATGGAAAGAAAAGAGAAAGAAAAATTAAAGAAATAAAGAAAGAATAAATACTGAATGAAAGAAAGGAAAAAGAAAGTGAAAAAAAGAATAAAAAGAAACGAAAAGATAGACAGACCGATAAACAAACGAACAAAAACAAAGTAACAAAGTGAAGTAAAAAAAAAAAAAAAAGAAAATAAGAAAATCATCAAGAACGAAACGAAAAAGGAAAAAGGAAGTCTTGAATAATAATGTTCGTGGGAGTTCTTTCCGAGGCAGCGTCAGAAAACATCGAGCACAGAAGACTCGAGTTTCATGAAATATTACGAGCCGCCACAAAAAGAAAAGAAAAAAAAATAAGAGAGAGAAAAAAAAAAAAACTGGAGCACGTACGTAGATATGCCAGTCCCATACATAACTGAAGCATTCTCTTGCACCGAAGGAGGCATTACTTTCCCTTTGCAGTCAGTCCTTACTACCATTAATATATCTCACCTTGATTTCTTTCTTTCTCTTACTTTCTCCTCGCCTATTTTATTTTTCTGTTCGTTTTCTCTTCCTCTTTTTTTTTCCTTATTCTTTATTCATATCTAGTTTTTTCATTTTTTTTTTGTCCTGTGATTTGTTTTCCTTTGTTTTGTTGCTACGTAATATATTTTGCTTTTCTTTCTCCTCTCCTCTATTCTTTTTTTCTTTATTCCTTCTATATTATTTTTTCTATCTATTTTTTTGCGTGCCTAACGTCACAATTTTAATTTTGTTATGTCTACATTTTTTATTTCGTTTTGGTGCCAATGTACGTAATATTTTCTTTTTATTCTCTCTCTCTCTCTCTCTCTCTCTCTCTCTCTCTCTCTCTCTCTCTCTCTCTCTCATTCTCTCTTCTTTTCATATTCTTTTTCTCTTTTTGGTATTATTGTTTTATTTCGTTCAAAATTATTCTTTTAGGTCTATATTTTTTTGTTTCCCTCGTGAAATACATTTTTTTTATTCTCTCGCTTTTTCCCTCTCTTCTTTTCATATTCCTTCTCTTTTCTTATTCATACGTCGACTTTTTATGCTTTTTATGTTTGTATCTTGTTTCCTTTCCTTTGGGTTCCAACGTAATGTCTTATTTTTCATCTCTCTCTCTCTCTCTCTCTCTCTCTCTCTCTCTCATTTTTCTATTCATTCCTACCTCTTTTTCATTTTTTTTCGTTTCTTGCGCCAAAATTTCTCTTCTTCAAGATCTTATTTTATTTTGTTCCCTAAGTAATATTTCTTCACTCTCTTCCTATACCTCTTCTTTATCTCTTGCAACTCTTTTCCTCCAGTGTTTATTTATTTTACTTCATTTATCGTGTTTTTATGTATCTATCTATTTGTTTATTCATTTCTACGTTATCTTTACGTTCCTGTGTCAGCATTTTCCTTTTCTTCCTCCTCCTTTTACTTTTACTCTTCTCTGCCTCTTGTTTTTCTTCTTCTTCCTTCACGATTTTTCCTCTTTTAGTCCATTTACACAACCCTCATTTTACGTTTTCCAGGCCAACTTTTTCTTCCTCTTTTCCTTCTTCTTCCTCATCTTTTTTTTTTTTATTCCTTCCTCCATTTTTCCTTCTTTTCATTCCTCTACGGATCTCATACTTTGTTCTGCATATTGATTTTCTCCTCCTCCTTCTCCTTCTCCTTCTCCTCTTCTCTTACACTTTTTTTTTCTCTTATTACTTCCTCAACAACTTATTCTTCCTTTATTCCTTCCTCCAATTTTCCTTTCTTTTCGTTCTTCTACGTATCACCATATTTTGTTCTTATCGATATTCTTCTTCTTCTTCTTCTTCTTTTTCCTTACTTCTTTTCCGTTTATACTTTTCTTTATTACTTTCTCCACTTTCCTTTAATGATCCACTAATTTTTCCCCTCGTTTCCACTTCATCCACACATTCCATACATTATTTTCTTCTTTCAATTTCCATTCCTTCCTTCTTCCTATTTCTCATCATTCCATCACCTCGTTAGGGTTTCAATTAGCATATAATCTCCTGCATTAATGACTACGCCCCGCTTTTCCTCCTTCCTTCCTTCTCTCTCTCTCTCTCTCTCTCTCTCTCTAGCCCAGTTGTATTTTTCACTAACTTCCTTTTGGTTTCTTCTCTTTATTTACGTCTATGTCTTCGTTCTCTCTTATTTTCCTTCTCCATCTATTCTCTTTCCCCAAATTTTCCCTCCATGTTTCTTCTTCATTCCATTAAAACCATAATTTTTCTTCCTTAGCTTTCATTCTCCACGTCCGCATCTCCTCTTTCTTTCTTTCTCATTCTATCTTCCTCTAACTCTGCCTCTCTCTCTCTCTCTCTCTCTCTCTCTCTCTCTCTCTCTCTCTCTCTCTCTCTCTCTCTATTCGCTTTCATTCTTAACGTGATTATCCTCTCAGCCTTTACTCTTTTTCTTTCTTTTTTTTATTTTTCTCTTCTTTTCAGTCCACCTTCCTCTTTTTCCACTTTCCCTTTAACTCTCTCTCTCTCTCTCTCTCTCTCTCTCTCTCTCTCTCTCTCTCTCTCTCTCTCTCTTCCACTCCATCGTTCTTTCACCCCACTGAACAAAAGGTAAAATTTCTCTAACTTTTCACTCTAGTTTCTTTCCCCTAAGTGATTTATATTTCACTGCTACATTTCCCAGCTTCAGATTTCACTGCCTTCACATTTACCTGAGATGGTCTGCGTGTTTTTACTTTTTTTTCTTTTGCTAACATTTGCATCATTGATACGAGCGAAGGTAGCTTTTACAGTCACTCTACTAAAAAGAAGAAGTGATTGAATATTATTACGAACCCAGCTTTAGTAAAATTCTATTGTAGCTAACAGGCATTTATCTTTTGAATAAGGGTAATGTATAGCAACATTAATACGACTGAGGCTTTTCGTCACTCTAACATAATCATAATTGAATACCATTAGTAACATAGTGTTTACTAAATCCTTTGATAACTACTACTTGCCTGAATAAGTACGTACGACACATAGACGTTAATTATGCAATAGTTCCTCCTATGAAATTACTGTGACAGAAAACAAAGTGTAAAAGTATCAAAATATTTTATCGTTTGGTTCGCGTTAGAAGATTTTCGCTTGAGTCCAGAAGGTCATTAACATTCTTCTCGTATCCATTTCATCACGACGCTATAGATTTTGTGGGGAATATTGATATGCTATATGTGGGGAATATTGATGCATTAATCCTTTGAAGTCTAATGACATTCTTCATTTGAGTAACCGTACACCGAGATGAGGAGGCTAGAAAGTCATAGCTTTCTTGCCTTACACAGTATACAGAACCAAAGCATAACAGATGTCGAAAATTTGAATTAGTCCATCATTCATTTTTCAGGTATTGATTGTCTTGAAAATCCATATATACGTATAACTTGCGACAAGACACTTAATTCATAGGACTTCACTCTTTAACTACGATATGTAATAATCAACTTTACTGGAAGCAATGTCTGGAATCTTTAAACGCATCGAAAAGAAAAGTGATAATATAAGAAAATATTTTGCAGGTTTTAAGTAGTACAATGCCTGTAGGTGGCTGAAGAATAAGAAAAGACGTCTCAGAGTGGTCTGTAATTAAAAAAAAAAAAAAAAAATGCACCAAATAACAATGAGTAGGTAGTAGGTCCAGATGGGTTGAATTTGCAGGTGTGGGAGGTGGGGTGAGAAGAGCGCTGGCCGGTGGGGCGGGAGGGACACTGGCCGAAGAAGACAATCAGAAGCTGTCGGAAACGTGTCATGATGGGCAGAGGCTTTTTCTTTCTCTCTTTTTCCCTTTCTTGTCGAGGGTCGTGTCTGATAGCTATGATTGCCACGTCGTTCTTGGAGACTCGTTAATGAATACAATTGGATGCTTTAGTCCATGACAGGTGTACTAATAGAATGTCAGATGATTTTACATGTTCATAAATATACAAATTTATTATTGTTACTTTTATTTTTTTTTTATTTATTATTTTTTAATAGGCTCGCGCTGAGTATAACGCGTGTTGTATTTCAAGTTTTTCCCAAACACCATCAACTTGACTTCGAAGTGTGCGGAAGACAATTACTGTAATGTTGTACTGCCACGTGGTATTGCGAGACCAAGGTACTGCCATTAAATAGATTTACGCCGAGCCACAAACCAATACATGAATATCAATCAGTCCATTAAATTGGTCTGTCAGTTAACTTCATTACTGAGCAGAAGGTCTCCAGTGACGTACTACTCAAATTCTAAAAATGGAATCAAATAATTAAACTGTTAATTGATTGCAATAGAAATACCCTCAACCTACATTCACCATTAGCAGGAGCATTCGTCCAGTAAAACAACACTTATGCTGACGCGACCGTATGTAATGACCACCTGTAACGCCCGAGGAAACACTGGTCTTCAATGTGTATTATTAATATACTCACTCCAGGAAGACAACAATAATAAACATTTCTGTCACAAACACAAGTTCTATGTCGTCACCATTCTCGGGAGAACATTGCTTTCCGAGGCACTCTAAAAAAAAAAAGCTTATTCTCGATAGCCTAACAACACTCTACATTGTCTTTATGTAATGAACAGTAGGCTGCACTTTAATGTTCTTAGGCTTGTAACTCTTACACGCATTCCAAGCACAACTAGGCTGCAAGTAATGTATATCATTACGCCTGGAGATGACATACTTGAGGTTGTAGAAAATAGAAACAAGACATTTGTTGCTTTATTTAAGCTAACTCTTTGACCTGCAAGGGGATTGCCAATTAAGTGTGCCTTTTTTTTTTTTTCTTGCCTTTGGCCAGTTTCTCCACTTACATAAAAAAACAAACAAAAAACAATTGCGGAAGTAAACATTAATCGTAAATAGAATATAATAAGTGGTGCACGTTCCCTTCCTGCAACAAATCTATATAATGTTTCAATAGGAAAGAAAACCAAGAGATGCCATAGAAAAGGTTAACAGGAAAACACACACAATAGTAAATGGCATTGAAAAGATAGACAAGGAAGACCTGGTGCTGGTGACAAAAGAAGCTAGAAGGAGAAAAGCACATGTAAAGAAGATTAGGATGAGGCAGTGTGTGCCTCATTATCCTCTACCTGCATTACGCCTTTGTTTGGGAAGTGAACGATAGGAGAAGCATATAATGATTATCCTTCAAGTATACCTCAACCATGAAGATGAACGAGACAATTAATCAGTTCCTTACCTCGTATTTTGTCCTCCAGCCCACCACTGTCTGCCAGCTTCACAACCTTGCTACCATGTAGCCTAACACCACCTATCACAGCGATTTCAAACACGAATTTCACTCCATTGAACCACTCTGACACTTTTAAAGGCTTATAACAAATGAAGAATATTTTCACTTCTAGCAATACGTCACATCCATCCAAACAGACCAACCCTGATGCTTTCCCAGTGGCTTAATGGCTTGTCCTCATCCAGGCACTGTTTAAGCTTAACATACAATGAATTAAATAATTGTTTTTAATATGTTTTTGTCATAAAAAAAATATGTATAGTATTTATGTGATGAGAAATAATTAAAAAAAATGTCTTTTGTGTTATGTCGTCATAAAATTTGTGGAATCTTTTCCAGGGTGACCAACACAACCGAAAACATACATACTCCCTCCATAAGATTGTTATCAGAGGTCCATTGTCTTTTTATTTTCATATTTAATTGTAAAATTGAAATAGCCTAGTCACAGAGGAAATCAAGATATACTGATTACTATCGTAATTAAATACATATATAACCATTTTATTCTTAGTTTTCATTAGTTTGTATGCTGCTGCTGGACACGTGATTCAGTATGTACAGGAACACGTGATAGGGTGCATTGATTTTTTTTTTTTTTTTTTTTTTTTGTGATTGGCGCTTAATTTGACGGCGAAATTGACATAGGGCAAGGGCAATGGTATTACCAATACAAGGACATCATCGAACACCACACGATAGAATAGCTGGCGTTGTGGATCAGTAAGGAAGTGTTTAAATGACGCCTTGAAATACGTCCAGCTAGTTTTCACTTGTTTCACTTGATTTACTCGTGGGTGCATAGGCTGAGACTGGAAAGGAAAGTGTGTCTATGTTATCTGATGTGATTTACGACAGAAGTTGAAATAGCAATCTAAATTAGAGAGTGAAAAATGGCTTATCAACATTCTGGGTGTAAGGAGCACCACCCATCTCTCCCATAACGTCATTCTCGCCTCGTCTCAACCCGGTTCCTCGGTCTCTCCAGGGCGACAGTCACTTTTGATTAATTAGGGTGAGTATTTACCTGATTACTTGTTTAGTTTCATGTATTGACCTATTCATGTTTTGTATGTGATAAACCGCAACGCTATCATATTCGTTTATTTTTTCTATCCAATCTTTCTTTTTTTTTTTTTTTTTTTTTTTTTTTGTTTGATAAGGAGCTTGATAAGAAAATGTCGAATTTCGCCACTCTTTTATTACTGCCATACTAGACACGTGGTTCCCAATTTTCTTTACATTTACGTTTCACCGAGCCTTCTACATGTGTGTGTGTGTGTGTGTGTGTGTGTGTGTGTGTGTGTGTGTGTTACACGAATTTTTTTTTTTTTTTCCAGATTAAGCGTCCTATTTTGTAGAACTGAATTTCTGCATATTTGCATTTCGTTTTCATAGCTGTGTGTGTGTGTGTGTGTGTGTGTGTGTGTGTGTGTGTGGAGGAAAAGAAGAAACCAAGGAAATAATAGTCCACACTACAACTATGACATGTTGGTCGATCCAAGAAAATAAATAAAGGAGCGCAATTCCCATTTTGTGCGTCCCTTGCCATCCTTCTTTTGTAAGAGAAGCAAACCTAATAAAACTGAGGGCAGACATCCTTAGCTGTTGCGATTTGAGCGAGGTGAGACGCTGAAAGACTGAAACACGTTGATTAAGCAAAGAGTTTCAATCACCTTGATTTTACTAGCAAGCAGGTGAACCTAACAAATGAATCAAGACATAAGCCTGCACTGATTATCCGGAATGAATAGAACTACTTTTTGCATTTCTTTAAGCAAAGAAAGCATATATTACTTTGTTTCGATGAAATACAGATTATAGTATTTTTAAATTATTAACTATAACAATGGTGATACGTATGTAACAATTAAAGTTGTGTAACAGTGCGGAAGGAAATGTTACAGATGTTTGTTTATTATTGAAAATTAGGCCTCCAGGGGACAGTTATTATAATAATGGAATTTAATCACTGAGTCATGGTGATCAGTAACTCAGAAACAATTACCTGAACGTGGTGGAGATGGGGTGGTTATAAGGTGCAGACGGCGCGTATTGCTGGAGGCAGCGCCAGGCAGACTCATCCTTATTACTTCACCTGTCTGTGCACCTGCCACGCTTCACCGTCAGCCATTATATTGAAGCACCAAAGGTAATTAGAATCATGACTGTAAAAACAACCTCTTCTGAAGAGATATTATACCACTTTTGATGATTTAACTCCTGTGCTTATTAATTACACACATAAATTACATTCCCCACCCTGGCGGCCATTCTTTTGAGTAAACGGCAAATTAATTGCGTTACGAGTGAGTGCTTAGAGCTTAGCGCTGAGCGGGCGTGTGTCATGAGCACCTCGATATACAACTCTCTCTCTCTCTCTCTCTCTCTCTCTCTCTCTCTCTCTCTCTCTCTCTCTCTCTCTCTCAGGAAAGGAAGTGCACGTTGAGAAGAACAACAGTAATAGTCATATTTACATTACAAATTAAAGTCTGATTGTTCCATTATTGTTTTTGTTTCCTTATGGAAACTCAGCGCCGTGTTTGTGTTTCTTCTTGAGTGAGTCGTAAACATAGACTACGTGGTGGTCGTAACCGTCTCTCTCTCTCTCTCTCTCTCTCTCTCTCTCTCTCTCTCTCTCTCTCTCTCTCTCTCTCCGCATTCTTTTTAATCTGGACACGAATGCGAACCCATATACTAAGAGTGAAAATTTTGAACAGTGCACAAATAATTAAATCCAAGGCAAGGATAAATTATATATAGAAACATTTAAATTTCCTAGCTCAATAATACTCGCGGTGATTATCATTATTTCATGGCTCGCGATATAGATTCTGTTTGTGAAATATAAATATGCAGCGTTACATATATGAAATACGTCATATTTATGCAAGGGGTACGTTTTCATTTATTTGTCGAAAATGTTAATTAGATTGAGATCCAAAGGTTTAAGAGAGAGAGAGAGAGAGAGAGAGAGAGAGAGTTTTTGTTTAATGGTGTTTCTTTATCGATACGTGCAGTTATTGTAAAAGTGAATGATGGCACTCCCACAGAATCATGCAGGTCCTTTCGACACGATGCTGATGGCAGGACTAGAAATAAAGAGGAAGGAAAGCAGTAGTGATAAAAGGGATTGTTGTTTTTGTCCTCCTCCTCCTCCTCCTCCTCCTCTTCGTTCTCCTCCTCCTCTTCGTTCTCCTCCTACTCCTCGTCCTCGTCCTCCTCGTCCTCCTCGTCTTCGTCTTCGTCTCGTCCTCGTCCTCGTCCTCGTCCTCGTCCTCCTCCTCCTCCTCCTCCTCCTCCTCCTCCTCCTCCTCCTCCTCCTCCTCCTCCTCCTCCTCCTCCTCCTCCTCCTCCTCCTTATCTTCATCTTTATCGCTACCATCATCATCATATCAACGTTAAAAAAAAAAAAAGTTGGAAGCGAAATATCTCGTACTCTATTTTCTTTTCTATTTCACATACTTTTCGTGTTGTCAATATCTTTACGGGAGTTACATTGATAAAAAGGTGCGTAAATGTGTGTTTTTAACGAAATATGTGAGGAGAGGAATGGAGCTTTAAAAGTAGAATTATAAGTACAAAGTGGCGCACAAACATTTCAAACGTATTTTTATTACTTTCGTGCAGAAGATAAATGAAAAAAAAATAAAGAAAAATAATCATGTGACGAGAAGGAAGATTGGATTGCTGTGAGTGAAGAGTATTTTTTGCTCGCGCATCAAGAATAATGTGCGAAATATGTGTGTGAATTGGATCCATTAACAGTTTATTTGGTAAAGTAGGCTCTTTTTTAAGATTTACTCTTATTACTTCTCTTAAGTATAGGAAATTTTACACACACGACGAGATAGGTGAAAGAAAGGTGAAGTTTACAATAAGAGTATAATTTCATAATAGCTGTAGTGCTTGCGCGCCCATTAGTTATTTAATTCGTTTTTTCCTTTCACTGGTAAACTCTTGAAGGATAGAATTCTCTAGCTTTACTCCTCCTTCCTCTGACTTGAGCTATATTAGAAGAAGATTATCGAAACTCCTGAACTAAATTGGCGAATGATTTTGAAACGTTATATCGTTATATCGTTCTTTTGCCTTTTTCCTTCGTGTGTGTGTGTGTGTGTGTGTGTGTGTGTGTGTGTGTGTGTGTGTGTGTGTGTGAGAGAGAGAGAGAGTGAATATGTGTGTGTGTGTGTGTCTCCTTGTCTGCTCTCCTTAAACAATGAAGATCAAGAATGTTGGGCTGATCTCCAAGTCGGTCAGGAATACAAGTAGGATGTTGCACCAGTTGCTCTAGGTCATGGAGGATAGAAAAGTTGAAGGCTAGTTCACCAGGATGGTCAGTGAAGGGAGAGGAAAGCCAAAGCTGGTGTTGAACATTGTAACATCCAAGACGGGAGGCGGTGGCGTAGTGGATAAGGTGGCGAGTGTGGGATCTGGCAGACGTTCACGCGTAGGTTCGAATCCCACCACTTACCGCTATGAAGCTATGCTATTTGTCGAGTGGTTTAAAGTTACCTACATGTCACCATGATACTCAGGTTCTAGGTGGTTATACTAATGGTGCACTTCGGTGGTGATATGGGCCCTAATATGGGTACCACTATAAATAAATTTGCTTGTGCCACTAATGGGCGGAAGCTGGACAGCGCTCCCCACATATACTCTTCAGGTATGCTGTAGGGCATAATGTAAAAAAAAAAAAAAAAAAAAATCTGCTTGCCTTGTGAACTTAGATTTTTTTTTTTTTTTTTTGTGGTACTCATAAAACTCAAAGTGAGGAAAAGAGTTAGTAGTTCATTTTACCTTAAGAGAAAAGTAAATATTGTATAAAAAATTTATTTGTAATCAAATGACTAAACAAATGAAAAATATCAAATAATGGATTGAATGAATGTATAAATGAATGGAAAGAAAGAAAAAAATAATACCTTAGTGAATCAAGAGATAAATGTAACTGAGATTGAAAAAAAAAAATAAATATATAGTTAAATGATACAAATTTCACAAACCAGGCAGACCTTCAACATGTAATATTTAACAATTCATGGCTGTGTGTGCCTTTGTTCCCATCAGCCACAAAGGTTCAGGCTGTGTTGCATAAAACAGCGCTGTCTCTCTTTATAATAATTCCGATTTCAGCTCTGTTAAATTGGTATGCCTAAATTCTGAATCCCACTTTTAGAATTATGATGTCCTTTCTTTAGAATTATAATGTTCTTTCCTTTGCTACGAATTTTTGCGCCAAACTCTGCATATGTGTGTGATGTTTATGTTAAATGAGTCATCTTTAACCACTTCAGCACTGGGACGCATTTTTACTACGAGTTTTGGATGCGATTAGATGATTTTACTCATATTAGGTAGAGTCTATGGAGGTCAGAAGACTAATGCACACACCCTTCACTCTTCTAATCCCCACATGAGTTTCTGAAGCTGTATGAAATCGCCAAATAGTAACCAGAATATGTATGAAAACACGTGAGGGTACTGAAGGGGTTAAGTTACGTTAGGTTAGGTTAGGTTAGGAGTGTAATGATGTAAATAATGATGGCAAACAGTGTAGGTGTAAAAGTTAAGCCTTTCGCCAACATTATCTTGTGTGGATTGAATCTTGTTCCCTTTATAAGCCGTGGTCGTTGTAGTAGTAGTAGTAGGTAGTAGTAGTAGTGACCGTATTAGTAGTGTTAGTAGTGATATATGTTATAGGTCTCAGTAATTATAATAACAGTAATATGCATAGTAACAGTAACATTATTAATAAAAATGTTGTTGTTTTTCCTATCGTTGTTGTTGTTGTTGTTGTTGTTGTTGTTGTTGTTGTTGTTGTTGTTGTTGTTGTTGTTGTTGTTGTTGTTATTATTATTATTATTATTATTATTATTATTATTAATATTATTATTATTATAATCATTATTATTGTTATTATTTTTGTTATTATTATTATTATTATTATTATTATTATTATTATTATTAGTATCATCATCATCATCATCATCATCATCATCATCATCATCATCATCAACAAGATCATCAGCAACAATAGTAACAACAACAACAACAACAACAACAACAACAGCAAGAGCAACAACAACAACAACACCAAAATCAACCTAAAGTTGAAAAATGACAATACTCATCCAGAATGCAGAGCGTCTGGAAATGACAACTCATGATTATTTACGATCAGCAGAGCAAACCTTCAAATAGCTATAAATATTGCAAACACGCGCCATTCATTTGCAGTGTGGCGGTGTGAACATTTTGCAAGGGATCTTATTTTTCCTCCTGAGTGTTATCGTCCACGTACACTTCTCCCACCACGTGTTTATTATTTACTCCATAGTTTGTTTCCCGTTTGTCTCTGTGGTCGCCGTTTGAGATGAGCCTGTAGTGTACTTCTGCTGAGGCTATTGTTTTCTGTCTTTTTTCCTCACTCACGCATTCTGGCTAAGTGGGGTTCCGTCATTTTCAATTCATATATATATAAGTTTATGTATTCAAATTTTAGCTCTTTTATTTATTTATTTTTTTGTTTGTTTGGATTTCTTCTGATTATTTTAGATTTGAGATATGTCCTATTGTTGTTTTCTCCTCCATGTAAACATTATTGGTATTTTTACGCAACTTTATATTTCAGTGACAGACTGACAGGCAAGAGATATTTTTAATGACTTCACTTCACCTCCTCCTTCACGTAGATCATCCGCCCTTTCGTTAGTCTTTTTCTTTTTCTCTCCATTTAATTTTCTTTCCAGTATAGTCCTATT
>NC_059294.1:1707500-1715000 GCF_017591435.1 Portunus trituberculatus | reverse complement strand
ATATATTCCATCAATCATCATATTCGCACTGACAAATAGTGTAAACAAAATATGGATAAATAAATGAAACAAAGCGACATTAATTTTTGTATGCTTGACATGGAAATATAAAGATATATCATGCGTCATTACTGAAATGAAATGAGGCTCTATGCTTCGCTGCGAGGAATAATGCTGACAGAAAATATTGATTGTCAGTGTTCATCCGGGTGGTGACGTCAGCGATACGGGAGCAGCAAGGCGTTCCCACCTTTATTTCTGATAGATAAATAGATAGATAGATAGATGGATGGATAGATAGACGGAAAGATTGATAGATATGTACATAGACATATGATTATTGTATGGATGAACGAATGAATAGATGAATAACTAAATAAATGAATAGAAAATTACAGCGTTTTCCAAGTTGCATGTTTCAAATTGAGAGCGAGTGGCATTATAAGAGAGAAATCAATACGAGCACTTAGGAGCAACAACATATAATTACATTTTTTTAGCCGCGCGTGTTGCAAGACAAGGCTCATTGGAGACTGTTTTCGTAAATGTGGGGATAAAAGTTAAATATTCAGCTAAAATTAGATGATGCTTCCCTTGTTAAATGTTCCCAACGTCCTACACGGCTAGATCATTTCAGTAATTAATAATGATGATAGTAGTAACAGTAGTAGTAGCAGTAGAAGTAGTAGCAGTAGTAGTAATAGTAATAATAATAATAATAATAATAATAATAATAATAATAATAATAATAATAACAACAACAACAAGAACAGCAACAACAACAATAGTAATAATAATAACATTGATATTATTATTAATAATAATAATAATAATAATAATAATAATAATGATAATAATAATAATAGTAATAATAATAATAGTAATGATAATGTTGATAATGATGACACAAACACAGACAAAGGAAATGAGACAGATAGCTAGACAGATAGTTATAGATTGCTAGATAGTTTTAGATAGCTGGATAAATGAATGAATGGATAGACAGAGAGATATTTGTTTATTTGAATGAATGAATGAATACATAAATTAATCAAATTTACTCTGCATTTCGAGGAAGTGCATCAAATTGTCTTTTAATTGAAAATATTCGGAAAGGAAACAAAAATACATTTCATGGTATGCACATGACACTGTGTTGGTTCATACATGTTCCGTACCTGTCTTGTCCATATCCATTTCAGTTTTTTTTTTTTCTTTTTTTTTCTCAGTTTTATTTTTCCTAGTATATTTTTCCTAGTATTTATATTTCAACAATGTGTGTTCTGTCAGGCCACTGCACTGTGTTGCTGACTCGTCTTCCCTAAAAATCCGCATTATGTTTATGTTAAAGCTAAATAAACGCACTGAAAAAAAAGGAAAAGTGAGTTAAAAAGGTGGAATGTTTGGTAGTGATGTATTATGTAAAACAGAATGAACATTGCTATGCACGACGTAATGGAAAACAGTGAATCAGAAGTGGCAGAAAAATATACTTAAGCTTGTCTCCTCACTTTAGTGTATTTTGTATTTAGAACATTGAAGTGAACAGTGATCTGGAAAGTGTATGGGAGAGGAGTGTCAAAGGCAACATCTCGTCACCAACAGAGGAATTATAGATAGAATATACTCAACCTTGTCTCCTCACCACCATATCGCGGCTCTAATCATAAGGTTCCTCGTTAGATATCTTTGTGTAAGGCATTTGTTGACGCTAGAATCTCACTGTGGAAACTGTAAAAGATGCAGGTGATGTATACTAAAGTTTGTCTCCTCACCACGTTATTGCGGCTCAGATAATACAGCTCCCCCTCCAGTGATACGTGTAAGGCTTTTATTGACGCAAGAATCTCACTATGGCAACTGGGAAACGAATCACGCAGAAATATTCTTTACAGGAATGCGCAAAGGAACATATATCGTGTGAATGAGCTCTCCGAAAAAAAATATGTTGACAGCAAAGTCAACTTCAGCATTGTTGTGCAGAAAATCAGAAATGAAATTGCTTGCAACAAAATTTTCATTCCAACAGAGGAGATAAGTGATGCTGAGGGAAATGCAGCGTCAGTGTTGCCAGCGCGGCGAGGGTACTCACACACACAACAGGAATAATGTCTGTTCATTCGCGTCCCAAATATTTTGCAGTGAGCCAGTAACGATCCCTGTAAGTGGCTGTAAATGTGTGTGTGTGTGTGTGTGTGTGTGTGTGTGTGTGTGTGTGTGTGTGTGTGTGTGTGTGTGTGTGTGTGAAAGCAAAGTAGGGACAAACCAGAGAGAGAGAGAGAGAGAGAGAGAGAGAGAGAGAGAGAGAGAGAGAGAGAAAAAAAAAACTGGAATCTTACCGCCAGTACTGACAGCCTGCTCTTGATAACGGTGAAGAAGTGAAGTGAACTCTTAAAGGCACAGATGTTGAGATTTGAGAAATATAAGTCATGCTTTGTGCTCATACTGCAGCACCAGTAACTACCTATCCACACTTCAGCCGTGAGAGGGAGGGATATGGAGACCTATAAGGAATCCTCTCCTGCAGAATACGATGAAAGTACATATCAGTGATGATCCAACAGGAAATGGAGCAAAAGATGGCACTTAACACTTCCTTTGCTCTACACATGTTTGTCGGTTCTGTAAGAGAATGCGACAGTGTGAGAGTTGGACATAAATTTCTTATAAATCACTATGCCGCCAAATTCAGCGTAGATACTCCACATCGTACGGTTACATACAGACTCACTGGACACTACAAGACCTGCAATTTAGTATTCTTCCCTTTTCTCTTGTAAGTGAAACATTGAGTGGAGCTTCTTTTTTTCCTCCACGTACTTGTTTTTGGTCTTGGCTCGTTCTCCATTGTGTGTAATAAAGAAGAAAAACGGTGTTGTTGAAATAGTATCTCCACTCCCTGCCTTCCTTTTATAACTGGGGACACTCCACTTACAATTCTCATTCTTTTGAAAAATAAGGAAAAAAGACTAGTGCTGCGTGTAGTTTTAAAAATAGCGTGATTATCTGGATTCGTCCTCACAACACGGTCTTAAAATTTTTATCTTTTCTAATAATTCGTTTTCTTCTCTCTTTTCACTGGTTTCTTTTCACTGGTTTAGTTTCCCTTTCCTTCGGGGCCATGACTGAATAGCACGTCTTTACTCTTAAGCTATCATTCTCGAAGATTACAATATTCTCAAACAGTGTGAAGACAATATATTTTGCACTAATGTACCTCCTTTTCATTTACATACAGCAGGCGAAACTATATATTTACTACAAAAAGAAAATAAAAATATAAAATTAGTCAGCATTGTATGTTTGTTTTAAAGCTTGAGTGCTTATTTCGTTCTTTTAACAGAGTGACTCTTGTTAGTTTTTCCTTTTATTTCTTGTCCGTGAGCTGATGTATTTTTTTTTTTTTTATTTCCTTAGGACTATTTTGCAACAAGTCGTTCCCCTAATGCTGTAATTTAAGAAGATTACAGTACTTTGAACTGACGGGAGACAAATGTTTAGCAGTGACGTAGCTCTTTAGTGTTTATAACTTGCTCAGCTGTCCATCTACAGTCCTCAGTCCGTAGAGAAAGATGAATGAAAAATAAGCTGGTATTTGTGTTGATCTAAATTTAGCGTGATTGTCCATCTTGCTTCGTTCTTTCAAAAGTTAGTGTTTGTCAGTTTTCTCTTTTGTTCCTTTTCCCTGAATTCACCACTACAATACTATGACGAAAATAACACGTCGTTCCTCTAATACCGTCATTCCCGAAGATTACAGTACTTTGAGATGACGGAAGACAAATGTTTGGCAATGGCGCTTTCGTGTATCCCAGTAACACATCCCATAATAGCCAGAGCATTAACTCCCTAGTGTATGCATAAGTAAGGGAGAGAAAGGCAAAAAGTATAATTCACCACCACGAGTACATCAAAATTCAAGCCAGAAACAGATTCATTAAAAGAGAGAAAAATGCAAATATATATAATTCGCTAGAAGTTAAAAATACTTATAGATTCACAACAGAATAGAATAGTAGAAGGATTGCAACGAGAGAGAGAGAGAGAGAGAGAGAGAGAGAGAGAGAGAGAGAGAGAGAGAGAGAGAGAGAGAGAGAGAGAGAGAGAGAGTTCATTGAATTTCTGAAGGCTTCCCGTGAGAATGTATGCACCTTGTGAGACACTGGCAACAAGACTAAGCAACCTTCCAGAATATATAAATTGCTTGCGTGTTTCCGGGGTGCTGTCCGATTTACAGCTTATGATTTCGGGAGTAAGAGGTTTGAATTTACGTAATGTGGAGGAGTTAGCGCCGCTGTGTGTTTGTGTGAGTGTGTGTGTGCCTGAAGAGAGAGAGAGAGAGAGAGAGAGAGAGAGAGAGAGAGATTGTTGAAAAGACGTGAATAATGGAAGCGTGGGGGTGATGCTGGCTGTGTTTTGACAAAGGAAAGAGTTGCGTGTTAATGGTGTTTTATAAATCGTCATTATAGTGTGTGTGTGTGTGTGTGTGTGTGTGTGTGTGTGTGTGTGTGTGTGTGTGTGTGTGTGTGGGCGAGGGTGTGGGATCAACGACAAGGACAACAAGGAAAGCAGAGGGAGTGAAAATGATAAAGAGTCTGGATGGGAAGCAAGTTGTGTGAGAAATGGCCGTCGTGTTGGGAAAACAAGAAAATAATCCAGAGAGAGAGAGAGAGAGAGAGAGAGAGAGAGAGAGAGAGAGAGAGAGGTCAATATCCTTATGATTTGCATCTTGCGTGCCTGTGTGTGTGTGTGTGTGTGTGTGTGTGTGTGTGTGTGTGTGTGTGTGTGTGTGTGTGTGTGTGTGCGCGTGTAGGTGTTTCTGTGCGTGGTTATGCATGTAGCAATAAAATTTAAATATCACTGCAACAGTTTAAACTTTGGTCATCCATTATTTCTCTCTCTCTCTCTCTCTCTCTCTCTCTCTCTCTCTCTCTCTCTCTCTCTCTCTCTCTCTCTCTCTCTCTCTCTCTCTCTCTCTCTCTCTCTCTCTCTCTCTCTTAAAATTCTTCATACAGTTTCTTTTCAGTATGCGTTCTCTCTCTCTCTCTCTCTCTCTCTCTCTCACTCTCTCTCTCTCTCTCTCTCTCTCTCTCTCTCTCTCTCTCTCTCTCTCTCTCTCTCTCTCTCTCTCTCTCTGCAGTTATTTTATTGTCATGATTTTCTTTCAGTCACTCTTTGTCTTTTTTCTGTATTTCGTATTTTTTCCCTTCGAGTTTTATTATTTTTGTTCATTGCCGTAATATATTTCCACAGATCCTTTCTGCAGGCTTCTTTTTTTTTGGGGGGGGTTTGGTTAATCTTTCCGTGTTTTTTTTTTCCTTCCATTTCTTTCTTTTGTCTGTATTTTACCCTTCCTCAGTCTTTCCGTTTGTCTTTCTGTCTGTCTGTCTGTTTGTTTGTTTGTTTATCTGTCTGTTTGTTTATCTTTTGTCTCTCTCTCTCTCTCTCTCTCTCTCTCTCTCTCTCTCTCTCTCTCTCTCTCTCTCTCTCTCTCTCTCTCTCTCTCTCTCTCTCTCTCTCTCTCTCTCTCTCTCTCTCTCTCTCTCTCTCTCTCTCTCTCTCTCTCTCTCTCTCTCTCTCTCTCTCTCTCTCTCTCTCTCACACACACACACACACACACACACACACACACACACACACACACACACACACACACACACACACACACACACACACACACACACACACACACACATAGAAAGAAAGATGCCGTGCTGTGAAAATAGTTGAATAGAGGACAAGTCTGGTAAATTCACCCTAATTCCACTAGAGATTAACTAAATTAAGTCTTTACGTAGGCAGTCACAAACCTAATTACAGTAAAGTTAAGTAAGAGATGAGACGAAAGGAGAGAAATCAAGATCTTGTGAAGCAAAGGAGATAAAAGAGAGGAATGACAATACTTGGCAATCAGCTCTCTTGGAAAATTTCAGTAGGAGATTGTAAGAGGTTTAGATTTATACGTAGTCTGCATGAAATCGCAGTATCATTTGTGGGTACAATTAATTCACGCGCGGAGAGAAATATCTGCATTTTACTTTGCGTTTAGTTGTGATTCGTATATTCCTGTCCAGTAAAGCGGAGTATTTTTTCATTATTTTATGTGTCACTGAGGATGTCCAGGTGCTTAAAAGGTAATGGGAAAAAAAGGCTCAGCTTGTTAACAGTCTAAAGCAGTCGGTCGATGTAATTTCAAGGATATCTTTATACTCTTCCTCAGAAACAGGTTGAGTCGTAGGAAAGAAGAAACGCAGGAACAGGCAGATGTTTCCCAAGTTTACCAGTGTTCTGAGCTGTTTGAGTTCGTGCTCTGACCTTTGTTCTCGGCTCTGTTTGGTTTTTCTATTCTATCCGTTTTCGCTTTTTGCCTCCCATAACATTGCCTGCTCGTGTTTATTCTTGCTCTCTTGGTGACGAGCACGCCCCTTGGTTATTCTATTCTATAAGTATTATCGCCGTTGCTGTGAAGGGAAAAAATATAGTATACGCACAGTGTCTCCTTTAAGTAGAAGAAAACAAACATCTCATTTATCAGATTGAATTTTAAGACCATTTTTTTTTCCATTATGAGGAACAGCTTTTTAGATTTCTGATCTTGGTTTATAAGTGGAATATATTTAACAGTGAAGTGATTTAGTCATAAGAGCGCCACTCCCATGAACACAAAATGATACTCAACACATGCACGGTGTCTCTTCTGTTATTAGAAAAAACTCACTGAATCTTTTCGTATTTTCTCTGTAGATTCGGATCTGGAAGAAAATATACATAGCTTTTCCTACTAAGTTTTATCTCTAGATTAAAGAAATTAAAATCATGAAAAGAAGAAAAGAAAAAAATAATATATAAAGTTTATGTCAATCAATAATTACTATCCTTTTTTATTTATTCTTATTTTTGTGACATTTTAAGATTTTGTAAAACAATGAAATGTGGTTAATTTATCACAGTGTCACACTTCTGCCATGCCTTTCCATATTTGTCCTCAGCTTTCTTTCCTCCAGTCCTTCGATGCTGCTGGAACTTGTGTTGAGGCTCCAAGTTTGTCTCTGATCCTAAATTACAAGTTGAAGGATATATTGATTCTAAAACTTTCTCTTTTTGGCAGAAGAAGAAAACGAAGACGGAGAAAAAGAAGAAAGAGAAGCAAATATATACCTTTCACTTTTTTTTTAAACCACAAATCGTTTCACCTTTCTCCTCTTGTATTGATTTCTGATTAACGGTCTGTTTTTATACCAAGCGCCTGACTTTAACAAACCTATTCCTGCCTTCCTGTAGTCTGATTCATGTTGCAACATCTAACACGTGATCCCTTCTGATTTTTTTTCTTCCTTTTGAGTTCATTCTTAGACCAATGAATTTCTTTGACTAGACTTGCTATTATGTGTTGCATCTTACAATACTCTGACAATACGCTGACAACACTCTGTTTGTCGGCGGCACGTCTCAGTTAACAATGGTGCTTTTTATTTTACTTATTTACTTACCATCATTTGA